>NW_021963361.1:0-112809 GCF_901765095.1 Microcaecilia unicolor
GGCAGCAACCACCATCTAAGAGGTGGGTGTTGAGATCGTCCGCCCCCGCAGCCACTAGTGCAGCACCCACCACACCAGCTCCCCTTCTGGGTCCTGTGCCCAGGCTACAGCCAACAAGGTGGCCGGATTTCCACAGGGCAGCCAAAGCCGCAGGCTGCTGCGTGGATACGGAGGAGGACAGTGGGACCAGTCCATCAGAGGAGTCTGAACAGACTTCCCCTGCAGCACCAGCTGCAAGGAAGTCTGTGGGAGGGGTAAGAGGGGACGGGGAAAGTGATGGGATATGCTGGAGGGTGAGGGTTGGTGGGTGGTGGTGGTGGTGGTGGGTGTGATGTTAATAGTTATGTGATTAATAGAAATAAATGTGCACTTACTTTCACACAAAACTTGTTTCAATGAGTCTTTGTCTGGCTCTGACGCCAAGCTGGTAAGCAGTGAGCTCTGCTCTGTGGGCTGGGGGTGGAGGGAGCTCCACTTCTTGCTCATCTGGGGCCTCCTCTGGTGGCTGTGGCTCCTCTGGGACGGCCTGTCTTCTGCACTGGGCCAAATTGTGCAACATGCAGCACGCCACAAAGATCTTGGCCACCTTTTGGGGGCTGTAGAGGAGCTCCCCTCCAGAACGGTCCAGACAGCGGAATCGTTTTTTCAGTAGGCCCAAAGGTCCGCTCAATGATCCCCCGGTGCTACGATGTCTCCTGTTGTAGGTTTCTTCTGCCCCTGGTTGTGGGTGCACCACGGGGGTCATGAGCCATGTCCTCTGCGTGTAGCCTCGTCACCTTTTGAGAAAAGCAGAATGAGATAGATGAGTGTGTATTGCTTGGAGCCGGTACCGGGGGGGGGGGGGGGGGGGATTAGGATAGTGGGTTGTGGAGTGAGCTGGAGGAAGCCAAGGCAGAGGGTTGCCCAGTGGAGGAGTTATAGTATGGGTACATCCATGTTGCACTTACCTAGTAGCCATCCACCAGGGAACTCCCCTCGCTCAAACCTGCGGAAGATGCCCGAATGCTGTAGGATGTAGGCATCGTGGGTGGAACCCGGGAACCTGGCATCCACGTCTAATATCTCCCCCTGGGCATCACACACAACTTGCATGTTCATAGAATGAAATGCCTTCCTGTTTCTGTAGGTGGCTTTGTGTGGCCGGGGGGAGCGGGGAGGTCTGAGTGCGACGTGTGTTGCAATCAATCACACCTATGAGCGAGGGAAATCTAGCAACAGCATAGAAGGCAGCCATGTTGTTGTGCAGGGCCTGGGGGGTGGTGGGAAAAGTGATGTAGTGAGAGGCGTGAGTTAGAAAAGCATCCAGGAACTGGGTGAGACAGTGTGAAATAGAAGCCTGGGTGAGACCTGTGTTAGCAGCTAATACAGATTGAAAACTCCCAGTGGCCAGGACAGAGAGAGAGGCAGTGATTTTGAGGTGGACAGGGATGAGGTTATTCCTACGGGTCTGGGGCTGAAGGAGGGGTTTCAGCTGGTCACAAAGCTGCTGAATGGTCGCCCTATCAAACCGGAACCTTGTTAGACACTGCTGGTCAGTGAGGTCTAGGAAGGTGGTGCGGGGCCTGAACACTCGGGGCCGTGAATACCTCCTGCGGTGTGTGGCCTCTTCCTCTAACATGGAAGCCGCCAGTGAATGTAGTGCATCCATTTCCCCACCAGTGCAAGTATTAGTAGTAGTACTGAAACAACAGCAGCACACAGACTCTCACTCGAACACACCCTCTGGCCACTCACTCGCCAAACAGTACAGGGAACACAGAGACAAACGGAGGTCAGGGAATACAATATACACTTGGGAACAGTGAATGGAGAGGGATAGGGGGAGGGGAAGGGGCCGATAGAGCAAGGAGTAGGAGTAGGGAAAGGTCAAAAGGTAAGACACAAAAGAGACAGGTGAGGGTGAAAACGTTCCGACTAGAGCACACAGACGAACGTAACAGGTACTCAACACACTCAGCTTTCTCTGCAACCAACAATTCAGCTCTCCCAACAACGATCTCGCCACTCTCCAACTCACACAATCGCTAGTGGGTCTAAAGACGATTTCCCCCTTGCTCTGGTCGCTTTTATTTTGGGTCTAACCAATGACGCCCATGTTCCCGCCCAACCAGAGCCATTTCGCTATCCGTTATACATTGTACACGACCACCTCGTAACACCGCCCCCGCCACGCCCCTTGTTTGGGCGTCTGTATCTGAGCGTACGAGCGATACGGACGAACTGAAAGTTTTGTTTCGATTATACCCATTTAGACATTTTTGAGAGATAAACGTCTATCTCCCGATTTGGGGCGCAATATAGGTGATTTTCTCTTTCGATTATAAGCAGGAAAGTCAACATGGTTTTAGTGATGGGAAATCTTGCCTCACCAATCTACTACATTTCTTTGAAGGGGTAAACAAACATGTGGATAAAGATGAGCCAGTCGATATTGTGAATCTGGATTTTCAGAAGGCGTTTGACAAAGTACCTCATGAAAGACTCCAGAGGAAATTGGAGAGTCATGGTATAGGAGGTAGTGTTCTATTGTAGATTAAAAACTGGTTAAAAGATAGAAAACAGGGCATAGGGTTAAATGGTCAGTATTCTCAATGGAGAAGGGTAGTTAGTGGGGTTCCCCAGGGGTCTGTGCTGGGACCGCTACTTTTTTAACTATTTATAAATGATCTACAGATGGGAGTAACTAGTGAGGTAATTAAATTTGCTGATGACGCAAAGTTATTCAAAGTCGTTAAATCGTGGGAGGATTGTGAAAAATTACAAGAGGACCTTACGAGACTTGGAGATATATATTGTGACAAGGCTACAGCCCAGAGGTACAAAATGAAACAACAAAATCCTGAACTACGTCTCCCAAAATGCATTGCCCGTCCAGCAAAGGGATCCCCAGGGATAGACAAGATGGGTATATACCCACTCTGACCACAAGAGGGAGGGAGAAGGAAGAAGCCCAGTTCCCTGGCTCCGTAATCAATACATGATGCCTCCCACCTGTAGAGGGAAGGGTGGGGTGAGAAGCAGGTGGAGGAGGGGGTTAAGGCTGCTGAGCAAGAAGGAGAAGCAGGATGGAATGGGAGCTGGAGAGCCCTGAGGAAGGTAGCACCTAAAAAGGGAAAGCTATGTGTTTGAAAGTTTGATTTAAAACCTGTTGTAAGGAAGAAGCCTGTTTTGATTTGAACTGTTTGCTGTGGGGGGAAGGGCAGAGGACTGGAAGAGTATAAGCCTGGTTCCCCAGCTGCTCCTGTTTGTTGTGTAAGAACTGTGGGAGCTGGAAACCCTGGTTGGACAGGAGGGAACAATTTTGCTGAAAGGCCAGCACTGCTGGTGATACGTACTTTGGGCCAGCACTGCTGGTGATACGTACTGTGAAAAGGAAGTATTTCCAAAGGGGACTATTGCAGCCCTCAAGAAAGGTCAGAGACTTTGGATTGCTGGGTGAGGGGCAGCACTACCCCTGCCTGGGGCAGCCCTAATCCAGGGCTGGACTGAAGCTTTTGTTTGTAACTTGGAACAAAAAGAAAAAGAAAGAATATTTGAAAGTATCGGCTGGTGGCAATTTGTGGGGCTTGGATTAATCCTGGGGAGGAGACTTCCTTCCTCCCCCTCCTGGCGCAGCGGTCCCGTTTACAATATCTCATACATAATCATTGTGGTTCATATACAGTGGGGGAAATAAGTATTTGATCCCTTGCTGATTTTGTAAGTTTGCCCACTGACAAAGACATGAGCAGCCCATAATTGAAGGGTAGGTTATTGGTAACAGTGAGAGATAGCACATCACAAATTAAATCCGGAAAATCACATTGTGGAAAGTATATGAATTTATTTGCATTCTGCAGAGGGAAATAAGTATTTGATCCCCCACCAACCAGTAAGAGATCTGGCCCTTACAGACCAGGTAGATGCTCCAAATCAACTCGTTACCTGCATGACAGACAGCTGTCGGCAATGGTCACCTGTATGAAAGACACCTGTCCACAGACTCAGTGAATCAGTCAGACTCTAACCTCTACAAAATGGCCAAGAGCAAGGAGCTGTCTAAGGATGTCAGGGACAAGATCATACACCTGCACAAGGCTGGAATGGGCTACAAAACCATCAGTAAGACGCTGGGCGAGAAGGAGACAACTGTTGGTGCCATAGTAAGAAAATGGAAGAAGTACAAAATGACTGTCAATCGACAAAGATCTGGGGCTCCACGCAAAATCTCACCTCGTGGGGTATCCTTGATCATGAGGAAGGTTAGAAATCAGCCTACAACTACAAGGGGGGAACTTGTCAATGATCTCAAGGCAGCTGGGACCACTGTCACCACGAAAACCATGGGTAACACATTACGACATAACGGATTGCAATCCTGCAGTGCCCGCAAGGTCCCCCTGCTCCGGAAGGCACATGTGACGGCCCGTCTGAAGTTTGCCAGTGAACACCTGGATGATGCCGAGAGTGATTGGGAGAAGGTGCTGTGGTCAGATGAGACAAAAATTGAGCTCTTTGGCATGAACTCAACTCGCCGTGTTTGGAGGAAGAGAAATGCTGCCTATGACCCAAAGAACACCGTCCCCACTGTCAAGCATGGAGGTGGAAATGTTATGTTTTGGGGGTGTTTCTCTGCTAAGGGCACAGGACTACTTCACCGCATCAATGGGAGAATGGATGGGGCCATGTACCGTACAATTCTGAGTGACAACCTCCTTCCCTCCGCCAGGGCCTTAAAAATGGGTCGTGGCTGGGTCTTCCAGCACGACAATGACCCAAAACATACAGCCAAGGCAACAAAGGAGTGGCTCAGGAAGAAGCACATTAGGGTCATGGAGTGGCTTAGCCAGTCACCAGACCTTAATCCCATTGAAAACTTATGGAGGGAGCTGAAGCTGCGAGTTGCCAAGCGACAGCCCAGAACTCTTAATGATTTAGAGATGATCTGCAAAGAGGAGTGGACCAAAATTCCTCCTGACATGTGTGCAAACCTCATCATCAACTACAGAAGACGTCTGACCGCTGTGCTTGCCAACAAGGGTTTTGCCACCAAGTATTAGGTCTTGTTTGCCAGAGGGATTAAATACTTATTTCCCTCTGCAGAATGCAAATAAATTCATATACTTTCCACAATGTGATTTTCCGGATTTAATTTGTGATGTGCTATCTCTCACTGTTACCAATAACCTACCCTTCAATTATGGGCTGCTCATGTCTTTGTCAGTGGGCAAACTTACAAAATCAGCAAGGGATCAAATACTTATTTCCCCCACTGTATATGCTGTATGCAAGGAAGTTATCAAAATGTTGTCGAAAGGATTACGTTATGGATACTTCTATCACTTATCCCTACAGTGGCCATGCCGTTTTGCTTTATTGCTTAATCAGGAGACATATGTACATCAACAAAGACATTCACCAGCATACTCATTCTTTGACTGACTCTGAATTTTATTACAGACAAAAATTTAGACACTTTCAGCACTGGTTTAAGAGTTTGGTAGCCAAAATTGTCTAAATTTTTGACTGTATCAGCTGTACCTAATCGTTAGATCATTAGGCTGCCACCCAGTAAAACCAGGGTTCAAATCCAATTGATGTTCCTTGATTTCTTGGACAAGTTATCTAACACTCCATTGCCTCAGGTACACACTTAGACTGCAAGCCTTCCAGGAAAAGGAAATATACAGTGGGGAAAATAAGTATTTGATCCCTTGCTGATTTTGTAAGTTTGCCCACTGACAAAGACATGAGCAGCCCATAATTGAAGGGTAGGTTATTGGTAACAGTGAGAGATAGCACATCACAAATTAAATCCGGAAAATCACATTGTGGAAAGTATATGAATTTATTTGCATTCTGCAGAGGGAAATAAGTATTTGATCCCCCACCAACCAGTAAGAGATCTGGCCCCTACAGACCAGGTAGATGCTCCAAATCAACTCGTTACCTGCATGACAGACAGCTGTCGGCAATGGTCACCTGTATGAAAGACACCTGTCCACAGACTCAGTGAATCAGTCAGACTCTAACCTCTACAAAATGGCCAAGAGCAAGGAGCTGTCTAAGGATGTCAGGGACAAGATCATACACCTGCACAAGGCTGGAATGGGCTACAAAACCATCAGTAAGACGCTGGGCGAGAAGGAGACAACTGTTGGTGCCATAGTAAGAAAATGGAAGAAGTACAAAATGACTGTCAATCGACAAAGATCTGGGGCTCCACGCAAAATCTCACCTCGTGGGGTATCCTTGATCATGAGGAAGGTTAGAAATCAGCCTACAACTACAAGGGGGGAACTTGTCAATGATCTCAGGCAGCTGGGACCACTGTCACCACGAAAACCATTGGTAACACATTACGACATAACGGATTGCAATCCTGCAGTGCCCGCAAGGTCCCCCTGCTCCGGAAGGCACATGTGACGCCCCGTCTGAAGTTTGCCAGTGAACACCTGGATGATGCCGAGAGTGATTGGGAGAAGGTGCTGTGGTCAGATGAGACAAAAATTGAGCTCTTTGGCATGAACTCAACTCGCCGTGTTTGGAGGAAGAGAAATGCTGCCTATGACCCAAAGAACACCATCCCCACCTGTCAAGCATGGAGGTGGAAATGTTATGTTTTGGGGGTGTTTCTCTGCTAAGGGCACAGGACTACTTCACCGCATCAATGGGAGAATGGATGGGGCCATGTACCGTACAATTCTGAGTGACAACCTCCTTCCCTCCGCCAGGGCCTTAAAAATGGGTCGTGGCTGGGTCTTCCAGCACGACAATGACCCAAAACATACAGCCAAGGCAACAAAGGAGTGGCTCAGGAAGAAGCACATTAGGGTCATGGAGTGGCCTAGCCAGTCACCAGACCTTAATCCCATTGAAAACTTATGGAGGGAGCTGAAGCTGCGAGTTGCCAAGCGACCAGCCCAGAACTCTTAATGATTTAGAGATGATCTGCAAAGAGGAGTGGACCAAAATTCCTCCTGACATGTGTGCAAACCTCATCATCAACTACAGAAGACGTCTGACCGCTGTGCTTGCCAACAAGGGTTTTGCCACCAAGTATTAGGTCTTGTTTGCCAGAGGGATTAAATACTTATTTCCCTCTCCAGAATGCAAATAAATTCATATACTTTCCACAATGTGATTTTCCGGATTTAATTTGTGATGTGCTATCTCTCACTGTTACCAATAACCTACCCTTCAATTATGGGCTGCTCATGTCTTTGTCAGTGGGCAAACTTACAAAATCAGCAAGGGATCAAATACTTATTTCCCCCACTGTATACTGTACCTGATTGTAACTTGCCTTAAGCTACCACTGAGAAAGGCCTAGTCTGAATTCAAATCCAAACTTCAGTATTGGGCATATTTTTTACATTAAAAAACTCTACAAATCTCACTCAGGAATTGTAGGACAACTCCACCATACCATAATAACACTAATTTCCAAGAGTCACTGAAGAAGGGCCTACCTAAGGAAAGACTGCACCATAAACGTTGCAGTGGGCACTAGAACCTCAATATACCTATTGGAAAACTAAACAAGCCAGATTGGTACAGATTAATCCTGCACAGACATTCAATACAAACAGAACACCTGCCAGGAAGCATATTTTCAAAGCACTTAGCCTTCCAAAGTTCTATAGAAACCTATGGAACTTTGGAAGGCTAAGTGCTTTGAAAATATGCCTCGGGGCTCATTTTCAAAGCACTTAGACTTACAAAATTCCATAGGTTACTATGGGATTCATTTTCAAAGCACTTAGGGGTCCTTTCCTTTCAGTTTTTTCCATTTATTTTTCTGCCTCTCTGTCCAGGTTTCATTATTACTCACCTGTCTTCAATGACCCTCTTTTTACTGCATCTACCTACAGGTTTCCATCTGTTTCCCTCAAACCGGCTCTCCCATTCCACATATTCCCCAGAATTTCATTAACTCTGTCCTCTCTCCTACTATTGTCTTTCTCCCTATTACATCCCATGTCTCCTTCCTTCCCCTCTCTCTCCCTCTATTCCATCCAGCATCTCTGCTCTTTCACCCTTCCCCTTCCATCCAGCATCTCCCATCTCTCTCTCCCTTCTTCCCTTCCATCCAGCATCTCCACATCTCTCTCCCCCCTCCCCTTGTCACCCCTCCCTCCTCTTCCATTCAGTACCTTGCCTTTCCCTCTTCCCACTTACATTCAGCATCTCTCTTTCTCCCCTTCCATTGTCTCACTTTCCATCCACTGTCTCCCCCCCTCTCTTCTCTCTTCTTCTTCCATTCAGTGTCTCTTCTTTCCTCCTTCCATCTAGTGTCTCACCCATTCCATCCAGAATCTCCTCTCACTCCTCCTTCCCTGCTACAGCCATCCAGGATCTCCTTTCACACTCCCTCTCTCCCGGCCTGATTGCCCTGCCCTGGGCAACCAGGATCTCCTCTGTCTTTCCTTATGCCCCTACCATCCAACATTCACCCCTCTGTTACTCTCATCCCCTACCACCGCCCTTCTATCTATCATCCCCCAGCACCATAAATTATCCTGTCTCTCTCCTCCCTCCATTCATTCAGCATGGCCCATCTCTCCCTAATACTATTGTTTCTTTTTCCCTTCCCCCATCATGCAGCATAGCCCCATCTCTCTTTCCCTCACCCCACCATTGTCCTATCTCTCTCCCTGTCCCCATCTCTTTCTGCTCCACTCCCTTCTGGTGACTAATTAAAACCTTCTGAGTTTGCAGCTGCCTGGAGGCGATCTTCCGGGGCTCTGCTTCTTGCTCATTCCCCTCTCTTCCCCCCTCCCCCATGGTAAAGCAAAATTAATTCCCTCCTGCTCCTACCTGGGCAGAGGTAAGTCACAGGCGTCTAGACACAGACATCCTCCCAGGTCACTACTGCAGCAGCCTGGAGGAACCAGGAGCTGCCCTGTCTCTCTCTCATGCTCACTTGCTCTACTCTCTGACCCTCATGGTCGCAGCAGCAAACCAAAAAACAAAATGAAACAATGTGCAGGGCTGTAGCAAGGAGGTTAGATTGAGATCAGAAGATGGGATGAGCTATCTAGCTAATTATATAGGCTGAAGCCTGTAGGCAGGGATTGCCGCCATTTTCCTTCTTCCAAAACAATAGTAAACAATAGTAAGATTGCCAAAGATTATTAGAAATAACGGACTGCCTATGTGTGGTCCATCTGTAAAAAGTCAAAAGCTGTTCCAGTTGGATAGGCAGTGGTTTGGATTTTTTTTTTTAATTATTTGACAGGTTTTTAATTTATTTGAAAAGCTTCCCATATGTAGATATAAATATCATGAAATAAAAATCGAATATCACTAAAACAGCTTAAAAATTATTGTAGCTGGTAGAAACCAGCACTAATAAAGTCTATATTTTGTGCATATTTTTCCACACTGTTCTATACAAGACAGTAATACATGGTCAAATTTCAATGAAGATATTCTGTTTATTAATGGGTTCATATTAACTGTTGTTGTAATCAATCTTGGGAAGTCTGGTGTTACAAAGAAGGAATATACTGAAATTAAACTCTCTTTTCATTGGGGCACATGGAATAACATCTTCATCTCATCTCTTTTGTACAAATGGATTATTCTGTTTTAAGCATTTTTCAGGGACAAGTGGTTTTCATAAGTCAAAATAATAAAAAATAAATATTTTCTTCATGCAGATTTCTTATTTGTTTAAACATAACTAAATGGGCTATAAGTCCCTAATGCAGGTCCATTGGTTATATACAGTGGGGAAATAAGTATTTGATCCCTTGCTGATTTTGTAAGTTTGCCCACTGACAAAGACATGAGCAGCCCATAATTGAAGGGTAGGTTATTGGTAACAGTGAGAGATAGCACATCACAAATTAAATCCGGAAAATCACATTGTGGAAAGTATATGAATTTATTTGCATTCTGCAGAGGGAAATAAGTATTTAATCCCTCTGGCAAACAAGACCTAATACTTGGTGGCAAAACCCTTGTTGGCAAGCACAGCGGTCAGACGTCTTCTGTAGTTGATGATGAGGTTTGCACACATGTCAGGAGGAATTTTGGTCCACTCCTCTTTGCAGATCATCTCTAAATCATTAAGAGTTCTGGGCTGTCGCTTGGCAACTCGCAGCTTCAGCTCCCTCCATAAGTTTTCAATGGGATTAAGGTCTGGTGACTGGCTAGGCCACTCCATGACCCTAATGTGCTTCTTCCTGAGCCACTCCTTTGTTGCCTTGGCTGTATGTTTTGGGTCATTGTCGTGCTGGAAGACCCAGCCACGACCCATTTTTAAGGCCCTGGCGGAGGGAAGGAGGTTGTCACTCAGAATTGTACGGTACATGGCCCCATCCATTCTCCCATTGATGCGGTGAAGTAGTCCTGTGCCTTAGCAGAGAAACACCCCCAAAACATAACATTTCCACCTCCATGCTTGACAGTGGGGACGGTGTTCTTTGGGTCATAGGCAGCATTTCTCTTCCTCTAAACACGGCGAGTTGAGTTCATGCCAAAGAGCTCAATTTTTGTCTCATCTGACCACAGCACCTTCTCCCAATCACTCTCGGCATCATCCAGGTGTTCACTGGCAAACTTCAGACGGGCCGTCACATGTGCCTTCCGGAGCAGGGGGACCTTGCGGGCACTGCAGGATTGCAATCCGTTATGTCGTAATGTGTTACCAATGGTTTTCGTGGTGACAGTGGTCCCAGCTGCCTTGAGATCATTGACAAGTTCCCCCCCTTGTAGTGTAGGCTGATTTCTAACCTTCCTCATGATCAAGGATACCCCACGAGGTGAGATTTTGCGTGGAGCCCCAGATCTTGTCGATTGACAGTCATTTTGTACTTCTTCCATTTTCTTACTATGGCACCAACAGTTGTCTCCTTCTCGCCCAGCGTCTTACTGATGGTTTTGTAGCCCATTCCAGCCTTGTGCAGGTGTATGATCTTGTCCCTGACATCCTTAGACAGCTCCTTGCTCTTGGCCATTTTGTAGAGGTTAGAGTCTGGACTGATTCACTGAGTCTGTGGACAGGTGTCTTTCATACAGGTGACCATGGCCGACAGCTGTCTGTCATGCAGGTAACGAGTTGATTTGGAGCATCTACCTGGTCTGTAGGGGCCAGATCTCTTACTGGTTGGTGGGGGATCAAATACTTATTTCCCTCTGCAGAATGCAAATAATTCATATACTTTCCACAATGTGATTTTCCGGATTTAATTTGTGATGTGCTATCTCTCACTGTTACCAATAACCTACCCTTCAATTATGGGCTGCTCATGTCTTTGTCAGTGGGCAAACTTACAAAATCAGCAAGGGATCAAATACTTATTTCCCCCACTGTATATATATATATATATATATATATATACAGGTATATATATATATATATATATATATATATATATATATATATATATATATATATATATATTTGTCCTTGTGTCGACTTATACTGTGCCAAAACTGGAAATACAATGAGACAGAATAATAGATTTGTTCCTCCTTGGTTAATTTTAAACAAGAAGCTAAGAAATGATTTACTCAGGTCTTACAAGAAGGACATACCATCAAGCTATGCATCACCAATTGGAAAACATAAATCTCATTCAGCTCCAACTGTCCTACTGCTTCTTTCCCTTAGCCATCATACCTTTACAACCAAACAGACTTGAAGAAATAAATATATACCACAGAACTGAAAAATGTTAGCACATTTAGACTCTCTGGACTTCTGCATGAAGGTAGCTCTGCCCTCATTATTCAATATATCTCTTTTAAATAGTAATAATAATTAATATTAAGTGCATACCACTGCAGTCCACAAAACAAAAGAGCAAGTTCCCACAAACCAACTTTCTCTTTTTATCTAGGCACAGAGAAAAAAATGATTTTAATGCTCTCAGGAAGCAAACTTTTTCCCCATAGTTTTGAAATGAACTTTTGCCAGAGGTAGAAACTTAGCTGTAATAGCATTAAAAAAGGTAGTTGCAGAGCATGGCTCAAACTTTCTGTCTTAAAAGAAAGTTATTTTCTGTTCTTTGCCTGGAAGAGAGGTAGCAGTGCTGCTGACCTGATTAAGTGTTAATTAAGATACTGTGAGGAAGGTTGAATAGCTGCAAAGGTGAATAGGGCAACCTGATTACTGTGTTTAGTTTTAAAGGGTCTGTTTGAAGCAGTCCCCTTTAAATAAAAACTATATAGTAGAGAATGACATGGGGACAAAGTTTGGCCCGTACTGGGTAAGCTCTGTCCCCACTCCCCATCAGCTCGTCCCCATCCCTGCCCCGTCCCTGCAAGCTCTGTCCCTGTCCCCATGAGTTCTGTCCCCATCCTGCAAGCTCTGTCCCCATCCCCGTGAGCTCTGTTGGATCCCATCCACACAAGCCTCAAACAATTCTGATTTTATATATCATTTTATTTAAAGTATTAAAAAGAAACAATATTCTGTACAACTGTCATTAGTAAATCACAAACAATTCAGAACAAGGATCAACAAAATCCCTGTCTCCCCTCACAAACATCCCCTCCACTATACTGTAAGTAAACTGAACAAGCTAAATTACTGCAGAATGCTACATAGAAAATTCATGCTAACAGAATACCTCGGTCACAAACACCGAATACAAATGCCAAATACATAATATAAGTACATAAGTATTGCCATACTGGGAAAGACCAAAGGGTCCATCAAGCCCAGCATCCTGTTTTCAATAGTGGCCAATCCAGGTCACAAATACCTGGCAATATCCCACAAAAGTACAAAAACATTTTATACTGCTTATCCGAGAAATAGTGGATTTTCCCCAAGTCCATTCAATAATGGTCTATGGACTTTTCCTTTAGGAAGCCGTCCAAACCTTTTTTAAACTCTGCTAAGCTAACCACCTTTACCACATTCTCTGGCAACGGATTCCTGAGTTTAATTACACATTGAGTGAAGAAAAATTTTATCTGATTCATTTTAAATTTACTACATCGCAGTCCTAGTATTTTTGGAAAGCGTAAACAGACGCTTCATATCTACCTGTTCAACTCCACTCATTATTTTATAGACCTCTATCATATCTCCCCTCAGCCACCTTTTCTCCAAGCTGAAGAGCCCTAGCCGCTTTAGCTTTTCCTCAAAGGGAAGTCATCCCATCCCCTTTATCATTTTCGTCGCCCTTCTCCGCACCTTTTCTAATTCCACTATATCTTTTTGAGATGCGGCGATCAGAATTGAACACAATATTCGAGGTGCGGTTGCACCATGGAGTGATACAAAGGCATTATAACATCCTCATTTTTGTTTTCCATTCCTTTCCTAATAATACCTAACATTCTATTTGCTTTCTTAGCCGCAGCAGCAGCACACTGAGCAAAAGGTTTCAACGTATCATCAACGACAACACCTAGATTCCTTTCTTGCCCTGTGACTCCTAACGTGGAACCTTGCATGACGTAGTTATAATTCGGGTTCCTCTTTCTCACATGCATCACTTTGCACTTGCTAACATTAAACGTCATCTGCCATTTAGATGCCTAGTTTTCCAGTCTCGTAAGGTCCTCTTGTAATTTTTCACAATCCTCCCGCGATTTAACGACTTTGAATAACTTTGTGTAATCAGCAAATTTAATTACCTCACTAGTTACTCCCATCTCTACGTCATTTATAAATATGTTAAAAAAGCAGCGATCCCAGCACAGACCCCTGGGAACCCCACTAACTACCCTTCTCCATTGAGAATACTGACCATTTAACCCTACTCCCTGTTTTCTATATTTTAACCAGTTTTTAAATCCACAATAGAACACTACCTTCTATCCAATGACTCTCCAATTTCCCTCTGGAATCTTTCATGAGGTACTTTGTCAAATGCCTTCTGAAAATGCAGACACACAATATCAACCGGCTCACCTTTATCCACATGTTTGTTCACCCCTTCAAGAAATGTAGTAGATTGGTGAGGCAAGATTTCCCTTCACTAAATCCATGTTGACTATCAGGCTTATTTTTGAAAGTGATCGCCGGCGATCTTTCGACACAAATCGGGAGATCGCCGGAGATCTCTCAATCCCGGCCAAATCGGTATTATCGAAAGCCGATTTTGGCCGGCCCAATTGCTTTTTCTTTTGCGGCGCCAGCCAACCTTCAAGGAGGCGTGTTGGTAGGGTAGCGAAGGCGGGAAGGGGAGCGGGGCGGGGTTACAAGATGGCCAGCTTCATCTTATTATGAAAAAAAAACACGGCTCGAACGAGTATTTCGCCGGGCAGACTTGGTTCATGTATTTTTAGGACCATGTCCCAAAATAGAGCCCCAACTGACCAGATGACCACCGGAGGGAAGCGGAGATCACCTCCCCTTACTCCCCAAGTGGTCACCAACCCCCCTCCCACACACACAAAAAAAATTAAAACATTTTTTGCCAGCCTCTATGCCAGCCTCAAATGTCATACCCAGCTCCCTGACAGCAGTATGCAGGTCCCTGGAGCAGTTTTTAGTGGGTGCACTGCACTTCAGGCAGGTGGACCCAGGCCCATCCCCCCTACCTGTTACACTTGTGATGGTTAATGTTAAGCCCTGGCTCAAAAAACCCCCAAAACCCACTGTACCCACATGTAGGTGCCCCCCCTTCACCCCTTAGGGCCTATGGTAATGGTGTAGACTTGTGGGCAGTGGGTTTTTGGCGGGGGATTTGGGGGGTTCAGCACACAAAGGAAGGGTGCTATGCACCTGGAAACTAATTTTTGTTTTTTTTTTTAAAGATTTTTCAAGTGCCCCCTAGGGTGCCCGGTTGGTGTCCTGGCATGTAAGGGGGGGCCAGTGCACTACAAATGCTGGCTCCTCCCACTGCCAAATGCCTTGCATTTCGCCGGGTTGAGATGGCTGGGTCCGATTTCCATTATGGCTGAAAATTGGAGCTGGCCATCTCATCTAAACCCAGCGATTCGCCGGCGATCTTATTCTAAGCCCGGTGAGCGATTTGGCCGGCACCAAGCGTATTTCAAAATACATTTGGCTCCGCCCGCTTACGGCCATCAATTTTGCCGGCGCTGTTCGATTATTCCCCCTCCAAGTCTCATTAATCCATGCTTTTGAATGTGCTCTGTAATTTTGTTCTTAATAATAGTCTCTACCATTTGCCCGGTACCAATGTAAGATTTGCCGGTCTACAATTTCCCAGATCTCCTCTGGAACCTTTTAAAAAAATCGGCGTTGCATTGGCCAACCTCCAATCTTCCGGTACCACACTCGGTTTTAAGGATAAATTACATATTACTAACGATAGCTCCGCAAGCTCATTTTTTCAGTTCTATCAGTACGCTGGGATGAATACCATCTGGTCCAGGAGATTTGCTACTCTTCAGTTAATAGAACCGCCCCATTACATTCTCCAGGTTTACAGAGAATTTATTTAGTTTCATTAAGTTTCTCTGACTCGTCAGTTTTGAATACCATTTCTGGCACCGGTATCCCACCCAAATGTTCCTCGGTGAAGACTGAAGCATAGAATTCATTTAATCTCTCTGCTACAGCTTTGTCTTCCCTGATTGCCCCTTTTACTCCTCAGTCATCTAGCGGTCCAACCAATCTTTTGCCAGCTTCCTGCTTTTAATATACCTAAAAAAAGTTTTTACTATGTGTTTTTGCCTCCAACGCAATCTTTTTTTCGAAGTCCCTCTTAGCCTTCCTTATCAGCACTTTGCATTTGACTTGACATTCCATATGCTGTTTCTTATTATTTTCAGTCGGTTCCTTCTCCATTTTCTGAAGGATTTTCTTTAGCTCTAATAGCTTCCTTCACCTGTGAAGCGTCTGTTCACGCTTTCCAAAAATACTAGGACTAGGGGGCATGCGATTAAACTACAGTGTAGTAAATTTAAAACAAATCGGAGAAAAGTTTTCTTCACCCAACGTGTAATTAAACTCTGGAATTCATTGCTGGAAAATGTGGTGAAGGCGGTTAGCTTAGTAGAGTTTAAAAAGGGGTTGGACGGTTTCCTAAAGGACAAGTCCATAAACCGCTACTAAACGGACTTGGAAAAAATCCAAAATCCCAGGAATAACATGTATAGAATGTTTGTACGTTTGGGAAGCTTGCCAGGTGCCCTTGGCCTGGATTGGCCGCTGTCATGGACAAGATGCTGGGCTCGCTGGACCCTTGGTCTTTTCCCAGTATGGCATTACTTATATACTATGTACCTCACTTTTTAACCACGCCGGCTGTCGTTTGGTCTCCTTTTTTAATACGTGCAATATATTGGCCTGGGCTTCCAGGATGGTATTTTTGAACAGCATCCATGCCTGATGTAAATTTTTGACCCCTCGCAGCCACTCCTCTAAGTTTTTTTTCACCGTTCTCATTTTATCATTTTTTAAAAGTTAAACGCTAATGTATTTGATTTCCTATGCATACTTAGTTCAAGGCTAGTATCAAATCGGATCATATTATGATCAGTTATCAAGCGGTCCCAGCACCATTACCTCCCGCACCAGATCATGCACTCCACTAAGGACTAGGTCTAGAATTTTTCCTTCTCTCGTCGACTTCTGTACCAGCTGCTCCATATAGCTGTCCTCGATTTCATCAAGGAATTTTACCTCCCTAGCGTGCCCCGATGTTACATTTACCCAGTTAATATCGGGGTAATTGAAATCACCCATTATTATTGTGTTGCCCAGTTTGTTTGCGTCCCTAATTTCCTTTAACATTTCTGCATCCGTCTGTTCATCCTGGCCAGGCGGACGGTTAGTACACTCCTATTACTATCCCTTTCCCCTTTACACATGGAATTTCAATCCAAAGTGATTCCAAGAAGTGTTTTGTTTCCTGCAGAATTTTCAATCTATTTGATTCAAGGCTCTCGTTAATATACAATGCTACCCCTCCACCAATTCGATCCACTGTATCACTATGATATAAATTGTACCCCGGTATGACAGTGTCCCACTGGTTATCCTCCTTCCACCAGGTCTCAGAAATGCCTATTATATCTAATTTTTCATTTAGTGCAATATATTCTAACTCTCCCATCTTATTTCTTAGGCTCCTAGCATTCGCATGTAGACATTTCAAACTATATTTGTTGTTCCTTTTTACATGATGCTTAGTACTTGACAGTAGTAATTTGCAATCTTTTGTCTGATTTTTATTTTTATTTAAGCCACTTTGAGCCTGCAAAGAGGTGGGATAAGGTGGGATACAAATGCAACAAATAATAATAATCTACTACTGTCTCTTTTGCAACCTCAGTATCAGGATACCCTATCTTCCCTGTTTTGGTGATATCTTTGAAAGATACTTTATCTCGAACCATGCGCTTTTGAGCGACTGTCAGCCTCCCCCCCCCCCCCCCCCCTCCATTTCTAGTTTAAAAAGCTGCTCCATCTCCTTTTTAAATGCTGATGCCAACAGCCTGGTCCCACCCTGGTTAAAAAGGAGCCCATCCTTCAGAATAGGCTCCCCCTTCCCCAGAATGTTGCCCAGTTCCTAACAAATCTAAAACCCTCCTCCCTGCACCATCATCTCATCCTTGCATTGAGTCTCCGGAGCTCTACCTGTATCTTTGTCCCTGCATGTGGAACAGGTAACATTTCAGAAAATGCTACCCTAGAGAATCTGGATTTGAGCTTTCTACCTAAGAGCCTAAATTTGGCTTCCAGATCCTCTCTCCCACATTTTCCCATGTCATTGATATCCACATGTACCAAGACAGCAGGCTCCTGCCCAGCACTATCTAATATCCTATCTAGGTGATGAGTGAGGTCCACCATCTTCGCACCAGGCAGGCAAGTCACCAGGCGATCCTCACTCCCACCAGCCACCCAGCTATTTATATGCCTAATGATCGAACTGTCAACTAGAACAGCTGTCCTTACCTTTACCTCCCGGGCAGCACTTGGAGACATATCCTTGGTGCGAAATGATAGTTCATCCCCTGCTGGGCAGGTCCTGGCTACCAAATAATAGCTGACCAAATTGATAAACATGTATTAATCTAAAACCACAAGAAGCCACACCACACAAATAGAAAGATATGCATTTCCTCCTATACTGTGCAAAATATAAACATCACACATGCCAGAGATGGTGTTAGGGGGAGGTGCAACTAGGACAACTGCTCCCTGGCCAGAAAGAGTCCTAAGCCTGCTGGAAACTGACGAAGGTGGTGGTCTGGTAATGGGCTTTTGAGTCCCCTCCCAAATTCTGCCCTGGGCCCTAGCCACATCTAATACCAGCTCTGGTAGGATACACATTTCAAACCTGACATATTTTAATCATGAAGTAGAAAATAAATTTTTGTCTACCTTTTTGTTGTCTGTTCATTTTATTTTTCAAATCATGTTGGTCCCAGGTTCTGGTTTCTGTTTCCCTCTGTCTTCTCAACTCACTTTCCAGGATCTCCTGTCCATTTGGCATTTCTTCTTTCTCCATGCTCACCATCCATCTTCCATCTCTGTGTACCTGTCTTTCCCCATGTTCTGCCTCTTTGTTCCCCCTGTCTTGCATCTTCTCTGTGTTTATCTCCCCACATTCATCACCAGCACTCTATGTCCCTATGCCCTCCACCTTTGTCCAGCACTACTCCTCTGTGTCTCTGTGCTCCCCCTCAAGTCCAGCATCTCCCGTCTGCCTTCCTATTCTCTCCCATGTCTAGTGTCTTCCCTCTGTATCCATATACCCCCCCCCCCCCCCCATGCAGGCTCAGCACCTCTCTCTTCCCTCCAGCAGCCAGGCAAGGATCCAGCACCTCTGTCCCTTCCCTCCAGCAGTCCCCCTCCAAGGTCCAGTGCCTCTCTCCCAGCCCCCCCATAGGCACAGCACCTCTCTCTCTCTCTTCTGTTCCTCCAGCCTTCCCCCCATGGGTCCAGTGTCTCTCTCGCCTTTCCCTCCAGCCAGCTCTCCCTCCCTCCCAATGGTCCAGCACCTTTCTCCCTTCTCTCCAGCTCCCCCTTTGGGTCCAGCAGCCTCCTCCCTTATTTCCAGTACCCCCTCTCTGCAAACTGTTTTCCCTATCCCACCCCCATCCCCATTGTCAAGCAGACTTCGTAACTCCTTCCCCTGACCATCCCCACGTTCTGCATCCCTGTCCCCTCACCATCCCCAGTCTTAATTTCTACCCAGCATCATCCCACTCAAAGCTGAAAGAAGATTTTATGCTATTTTATAGGCCTAACAGGCATTGTAAATAAACAACTTAGGCCTATAGAAAAGTTAAATAACAATATTTAATACTAATAATAAAACACTACTAATAATATAGTTCATTTTTTTAATCCAAGAAGAAACAACAAATCATCAACTGTCTTCATGTTTAACTGAGTCCACCAATCCTCAATTGTAATGACCAGCTAATGAAACACACGTTCAGAGATGTTTCTGTGGCTGGAACTGCCCAAGATAATTTTGGCAAAAAATGAAAGCTTTGGCCAGACATCAGATTTCAGCCGCCAAAAGCTGATGAATCTGTGGACGCAAAATACAAATCCAACTTCAACTCATCAGATTCTGGCTCTACAGAAGTAACAAACAAGTCACCAAGAAATTATCAGCATTTAGCTATGTTTTTTTGGAAGGAGGTAATTTGACCTCTTCGTCAACTGTTGATGAGTTGACCATCAAATCAGTCACAGGACGATCAGGAATGTCTGAGACCATCTTATGGATGCCTTCAATGGCAGCCTGTCATTTCTCAGATTCCATGAGGTTTGTATTATGCTATAGGTAGGAATCCATAAGGGCAGCCATATAGTGGAGTTCATTCAAAGGGAAATAGCTGTCAAGAAAGTGATGCAGTTTCAGTTTGAGGTGCCAAATTGGTTCAACATCATCACCAAGGATTGAAAGACTTTATGCCAGCTTCACATGAACAGCGACTACTAGATGCAGCATTGGTGTCTGATCAGAAGAAACAAGTCTTGCTGCATCTTCAAACAGTACAAATGACTTAATTACATCTAAAAGAAGGTCCTCATTAACATCCACGAGAGCTTGGCAAGTATGAAGTCTTTTGCACCGTCAGCGAGTAACTTTGTGTTCCAGAATTTTCTGAGACAGATTTAAGCACCATCGGTGTACTGTTCCATCTAGTAGAAACAACCTGCTTTAATGTTGTTTCCAAATTCTGTTGTAGACAGGTACGCTTAACCCTAGTGACAGTTTCTTTGCAAGTTGTAATCAGCTCAATAACTGGTTTAAAATGGTGAACTATCCATAACAAGCATGAGACACAACATATTGTGCCCAGTACATGGCAGCCAGACCTGGTTGTGAAATACAACCCTTTACATTTGCTCCATTATCTGTAATGTAAAAATTGTTTTGGCAGGCAGTCTGCATCAAACTCAATCAGAATTTTACGTATGACTGATCAGATGTTTTCAGCCACCGTCACTTCCTTCATGTATTTCATAGCCAATACTTTTGCAGAAAGTCCCCAGTTCAAATTAATGTAATGTTGCTGGTGTTGGTTGATTCCTGGGTCCACGTAACAGTTGTCACTGCCAGTCTGCAAAGTCTAGATAATTGCTGCTTTAGCTTAATTTTCTCAGTGTTGGCCAAAATGGATAAATGTTGAGACACAGTTCGAGAAGGAGGAGTGGCCTAGTGGTTAGGGTGGTGGACTTTGGTCCTGAGGAACTGAGTTCGATTCCTGGCACAGGCAGCTCCTTGTGACTCTGGGCAAGTCACTTAACCTCCATTGCCCACCGCATTGAGCCTGCCAAGAGTGGGAAGCGCAGCAGGGTACAAATGTAATTAAATAAACTGGGAATGACATCATCAATTAGCACATTTCAATATTTTGCCCCAATGAAATCAACTTTTAGAACAAATCATGCACAAAAAGGTGCCCTGAATGACCAGATGGCCACTGGAGGGAATCAGGGATGACCTCTCCTTACTCCTCCAGTGCTCACTGACCCCCTCCTGTACCCCAAAAATGTGATTAAAAACATAACTTACCAGCTTCTATGCATGCCTCAGATGTTATACTCAGGTCCATTAGAGCAGCATGCATGTCCCTGGAGTAGTCCAGTGGTGTGTGCAATGCACTGTAGACAGGTGGACCTAGACCCATACCTCCACCTACCTGTCACATTTGTGGTAGAAACTGTGAGCTCTCCAAAACTCGCCAGAAGCCCACTGTACCCATATAGAGGTGCCCCCTTCACTCATAAAGGCTATTGTAGTGGTATACAATTGGGGGTAGTGGATTTTGGGGGGCTCAGCAGACAAGGTAAGTGAGCAACCGGTGGATGTGTACCTGGGAGCATTTATTTGAAGTCCACTGCAGTGTCCTACAGTGACCCATTGCTCTGCTGGGATGTCTGGGGGACCAGTTTATAAAATGCTGGCCCCTCCTACATCCCAATGGCTTGATTTTCTCTGTTTTTCACTTGGACATTTTTTTTTTTAATGGTCAAAAATAAAAACACGTCCAAAGCACAAAACCTTGTTTGAAACATTTTCAGGAAAAAAATAGACGTTTTTCTTTTTTCAAAAATTACCTTCTTTCCTATTTGTAGTTTGAATGTTTTTTGTAAAAGTCCAAAGTCAGATTTAGACGTCATATCAAAAATGCCCTTCAAAGACACCTAAAACAGATTAGTGAGAATGGATTTTACTAATTTATATATCACTTGAAAGTTCCCCATTTTATTTGATTAACATACTTTCATGCATAATGCACTTTAGATAAAAGGCCCCCTCCCTCTCTGCCCAATGCTGCCATTGTCAGAAACCACCAAGAGGATAATTCTATAAATGCCTACCTCCAGGGTAGCAATTTTGGAAATGCTCCCTGTTCCAAGAGCAGGACCTAAGAGGTAGGCAGTGTTCTGAAGTTCAATGAGTGGTTGAGACAATGGAGCAGGGATGAAGGATTTAGGTTTGTTAGGAGCTGGGCAACATTCTGGGATATGGGGAGCCTATTCCGAAAGGTTGGACACCACCTTAACTGGGATTGAACCAGACTGCTGGCAAAACATTTAAAAAGGAGATAGAGCAGCTTTTAAAATAAAATGAGGGTGGGGGGAAGCTGACAATTGCCCAGGGGTGCCTGGTTCAACGTGGAGTATCCTTGAAGAGTACTATTGAAACAGGATATGTAGGGAATCCCAATAAAGAGGTTTCAACAATGGTGAAAGAAAGCTAGGAGTGTTTAAGGGGAGAGAAGAATAAAGGATGCATATTATGCCCATCAACTTCTAAGTATCATGTAGATGCAAGGAAGAAACATAATTAGAAGTATATAAATTCTAAAAAATAAGATGGGAGAGTTAGAGTATATAGCTCTAAATGAAGAGGTAGATATAATAGGTATCTCAGAGACCTGGTGGAAGGAGGACAATCAATGGGACATTGTGTTAACATGATGCAAATTATATCACAATGATAAAGTGGATCAAATTGGAGGGGTGTTGCACTATATGATAAAGAGGGAAATGAGTCAAACAAAATAAACATTCTTCATGAAACAGACAGTGTGAAATCCATATGGATAGAAACTCCATGTGTGAAGGGAAGGGGTATTCTGGTCCGCCAACCTAGAACGAACAGATAGAAGAAGAAATGGAGGTGGAACCAGAAGCATTGAAGGTAGGGTCCACCTTGGGGTTCAGTGCTGAAGAAAAAGATCTGTGTGTTGTTGTAGATAATAAACTGAAATCGTCTGCTCAGTGTGCAGTGGCGGCCATAGGCGCCCCGTATAAGAGGCTTGGGGAGGCTAGCCTCCCCAGCCCAATCGTCGACTTCCGCTTGTGGTGCAGCCCACCCTCCCGCCCCACGTATTTTCATCTTTTATTTCCGTGGCAGCGACGTCAATGAAGAAAAAGACTACAGGCTCGCCGCCAGCTTCTCCCTTCTCTCTGCTCTCACGGAAACAGGGAAATGCATCACGGGACACTGTGTTGCAGAGAGAAGGGAGAAGCTGGCGGCGAGCCTGTAGTCTTTTCTTCATTGACGTCGCTGCCACGGAGTGTATGGAGGTAAGCTTCGCCCCCTTTAGCCTCCCCAAACAGTTGGGCTACCGACCGTCTATGTGGCGGCCAAAAAAGCAAACAGATGCTAGGATTTATTAGGAAAGGGACAGTAAAACAAGACCAAGAATTCTATAATGCCCCTCTATTGTTCCTTGTTGCGACCTCACCTTGAGTATTGCATTCAATTCTGATCACCGTATCTCAAAAAAGAAATAGCAAAATTAAAAAAGGTTCAAAGAAGAGTGACCCAAATGATAAAGGAGATGGAACTCCTCTCATATAAGGAAAGGCTAAAGAGGTTAGGACTCTTCAGCTTGGAAAAGAGACAGCTGAAGGGAGATATAATTGAGGTCTACAAAATCCTGAATGGTGTAGAACAAGTAGAAGGGAACAGATTTTTAATTCTTTCAAGAAGTACAAAGACTAGGGGCAGTGGCGTTCCTAGGGGGGGGGCAGTGGGGGCGGTCCGCCACGGGTGCACGCCGCCGGGGGGGTGTCACGCGCGCCTGCCCTCCGTTGTTCTATGCTTCTTCTCTGGCCCGGAACAGGTTACTTCCTGTTCTGGGGCAGAGAAGAAGCATGGAAGAACGGAGGACAGGCGCGCGTGGCACCCCCCCCGGAGGCGTGCACCCGGAGGGGGGGGGGGTTCTTCGTGGAGGTGTCCTTTCGCCGGGGGGGGTCCGCGCTGCATCGGGGGGGGGGCGCTGCACCCGGGGGGCGGGGCGAATCGGCGATCCGCCCTGGGTGCCAGCCCCCCTAGGAACGCCACTGACTAGGGGACACTCAATGAAGTCACATGAAAATACTTTTGAAACAAATAAGAGGAAATATTTTTTTTTTCACTCAAAGAATAGTTAAGCTCTGGAACTTGTTATCGGATGATGTGATAAAAGCAGTTATTGTATCTGGGTTTAAAAAACATTTGGACAAGTTCCTAGAGGAAAAGTCCATAGTCTGCTATTGAGACATACATGAGAAAGCCATTGCTTGCCCCAGGATTGGTAGCATGGAATGTTGCTACTATTTGGGTTTCTGTCAGGTATTTTTGACCTAAATTGACCACTGTTGGAAACAGGATACTGGGCTAAATTGACCATTGGCCTGACCCAGTATGGCTATTCTTATTTTCTTAGAGCACAGCACCCAAGCTAAAGAGTGGGTAGGGGCATGCAAAATCATGTGAGCCAAGGCACAGCAACTGTATAGTATGGCAACATTCCCTGGGAAAATTATCACAACAGAGACTAATTTGGGCATTTATTCTGAGGCCAAAATAAGGGATGCAGAGAGCTAAGTGGAGATCTAGCTTGGCAAACATAGTGAGTGACCTATGTATCTACAGCAGCCGAAGTCCCTAACATGCAATGACATGGAAGGCGGTCCATATTAGTGGCTTGGGTTGCTACTGATGTGAATTATTTCTATTTGTTAAATAGAAAACTGTGGCTATTAATCCAATAAGATTTGCCTTTGGTGAACATAGAATGGAGGAGTGGCCTAGCAGTTAGAGCACCAGGCTGACATCCAGGGAAGCCCAGTTAGAATCCTGCTGCTACTCCTTGTGATCTCGGGCAAGACACTTAACCCTCTATTGCCTCAGGTACAATCTTAATGTCCAGTTAAAGTGTGCTAACAAGGTACAATGAGATTGTGTTAAGGCATTCTGCAGTAATTTCCCTGTTAGTGCATAGTAAATTGCACATTAGCAATTTTTTAAATAAAGTTTTCTGGGAGGGGGGTATAGAAATGTTATCCAGCTAGTGGATTATTGTTAGCATGTGCTAATTGGATAATGAAGATTCAATGTGGGAGCACTTTGATCATCCTAAAGAGGTGGTGGTAAGTGCTGCCATGTTAATTTCTTTTAGGTACCCCACACTAATGGCAACATTATCGCAGGACCAGAATGTTTAAAAAAATGTTCTAAAAGGTGCCAGGTTAGTTTTCAGTTAATATATGGGAAACTTCCATGTTTTGCTTTAACTCCAAGGGTCCTTTATGCTGTTCCCTCTAAGCTAAGCTAAGCAGGAGTCCTCCACCTACAGTGCTGCCAGTGGGAGGTGCTGTTTCACTATCACATTTTCAATAGTGAGGGACAGAGAAACATTGCAGGGAGCCAGGGAGCCTGCTTGTCTCTAGAGATTGAAAACAAAATATTGAAGCACCCCCCCCCCCCCCCCATGGAGGACTCCTGCTCAACTTAGAAGGAACAGTGGTCCCTTAGATGATAAGCACTCTGAGGACAGTAAAGTGTTTACTGTAACTCACCCAGTGGCATTCCTTGGTTGGCTGCCACCTGGGGCAGGTTGCTGCTGTGCATCCCCCTTCCCTGGGTGCAGCGTCGCCTTCTGGGTGCAGTGTCCCCCCTCCCCCCAGTGTACAGCAACACTCCCACTGGGTGCAGCATGACCCCCCCCCCCCCCCCAGGTGCAGCATACCCACTGGTGCATCACTTACCTGCTGGGGTTCTGGGAGCAGCTGCATGGCTGTTGGCTCCACAGGTTCCCTGCTCCCTCTGCCACGGAACAGAAAGGAATAACAGAGGGAGCAGGGAACCGGTGGAGTCGACAGCCGCAAGGCTGCTCCCTGCATCCCTCCTGCAGCGTGCACCCAGGGCAGATCGCCCCACCCTCAGTACGCCACTGAACTCACCTTGAGCTACTACTGAAAAAGGTGTGAGCTAAATTCAAATAAAAACATTGTGCTATAGTTTTGGAAAATCTCTCTTCCACTCATTTGCAACACCCTAGACAAATTAGTCCTGCCTTCTTAATTTAAATTCTCATTAGGCTCATCCTTAACATGGCAGCAGGCACCTTTCTCCTTCCAAGCCTACCTCAGTTAATTAAAAAAAATGATTCAGTTTCATGTTGGCAAATAACTTTGGATTGTTGATGAATCCAAGGTGAAGAAAGGAGTAACTAGTTTCTTTTAAATATCAGCTCAGTAAACCTAAGGATCTTCTTAGCTGGTAAGCAGCTTGTTTGAATCCCACTCTGTCCTAAAATAAGAAATTCCTGCATTTAAGTATGTTAATGTGTCACCTGCTAGTTCATCCTTAACTCTGATTACTTATTCTTCCAATTGTTTATAGCAAGGGATGAGGAGCACTTGAGACTGAAAACAGTCTGAACTAAGGCATGGCAGTTGCACAGTAAGACAGTGTGCCTGGGCATCCAGTCATCCTGCCTGTCTACCTTTCATGGCAGTCATTCACTTTGGGAATGGAAGAGAGGTAGAGAATGCAAAATAGGGACCTAGTTCAATAAGCATAGTGGGTTACCAGTGCATCTACAGGAGCTGGAGCCTCTTGCTTGTAGTGGTTCAAGTTTTGGAAGATTTTAATTTTTATTTAATAAAACTGCAGTCATTAAACCAATAGGATCTGTCTTTGACATATACTGTCTCCACTAAGTTGTGAAACCTTGGATTATGTTAAGCTGTGAAAATTCTGGTTTTACTCTGTTCTATCTGACTTGTATTTTTTTTTTTACAGAAAAACAGAGCTGCAAGCTCATACATACAATGAAATAAGCTCTTAAGCTTACCTTATTTAAGTAAAAGCAATTGTTTAAAAACCATGCATATTTGCCTATGTGCATTTTTTTCTCTAAGTTGAGAAAAGGCAATTTTGTTTTTTGTAAGAGAGTTCCAGGACCCTTAGCTTTTCTAGAGGGTACCAACATGGCTTCTCTGTGGGTGCTTGAGCACCCCCAATCTTGAGTAAATTTCTTTACTATAACCAGGGACCATTCGCTTGTGTTGAGTTTAGCACCCCCTAATCATTTTGAAAAGTTGGCTCCTATGGGTACCATGGCTAGTGTACAGGGCGGACCATCATCAAATACATGTAAAGTTGTGTTCTGCCAAGAGAGCTTGAACATGCCTTCCACCCTTGGGAATGAAGACCATCCTGAGAAGAAAATGGCCTAGCTGGAGGAAATCAACAGCTTTTATAGACCTTGAGAAAGTAGTCTTGTGTGAAAGAGAGAGAGAGTGCAAAGCTGCTTCAGTAACAGTGCAAATTCACATCAGTTAAGCCTCTAGAAAGGGAGTGTTGCTGAGGGCTGTGATCGGTCTCCTGCTGGAAGTTTGCACGTGACACACAACTGAAGGATAGAGAAAGAGAACTGTGCATTTTTGTTAGATGCGTTGGAAGTTTGCAGAGTGTGAAACCAGCAAAGAAAGAATACAGAATGTGTGAAGACTACTGGGGCTGATGCTTCATTGGGGATACAGCACTGCTGAAATGCTATGTCATTCTGAATGAATTTAGCTTGTGTTTTGGTAGATATATCTTGACTATCCCCCCCCCCCCCCCCCCTTGTCCCGTGCCACTTTTTATTGTGTTTTGATTAACAGGATCCCCTTTGCCGTCTCCTTCTGATAATTTCATAACAGAGTTGGTTTCATATCCACCTGCACCTGGTGTAAACCTAAGCCTAGGCGTCCTGTGAGATGAATTACCATATCCCTGGGACTCCCTCCCCCAACTCCCAACCCCACCCCCTGTTAAAAACTCCTAACACACAGCACGAACCATTCAACACTTTTACCAGAAATATTTTGACATTGCTACTGCTTTCTCCCCCGACTGTGTACATCTTTGCCACTCCCCCTTCTCCACTTAAGTGCATGAACAGACTCAGACCCTCCCCCCCCCCCCCCGAGACTGCTTTAGTAGAAACAACCATAAAGTCAAATCCCAACACATATCCCCTCTCTATCATAGGTTTATCTATGCCTGTCTTCCCTGTATCCTTTCTTCCTTGTTTCCTACTCGGATTCCGCATGCTGTGGCAGGGACGTGCAGACACGCTGCTGCATCCACCAACACGCTCCAACTTTCCTCTCCCTGCTGCCTCATCCTAAAGACACCCCCGCCCCCCCTCCCTCAAAAAAAATGCACTCAGTCCTCCGGTGGGTGACTTGTTTCAATGGATGTTCTTTTCTTCCCCTTTAATTTTTTTTTTTTTTTTTGCAAGAAAATTTGTTCATCTCCAGCAGCAACCACTGTTCCTTTTGATGTTGTGGTAAGCTCTGCGCATGCGCCTCACATTAGAATTACTGCACTGGCCAGAATAAGTAGGATCTCTCCTCTTCACTGAAACCCTAAACACATCAAACGCTAAAGGGATGCTGAGAGTCCGGGGAAAGGGTTACGCTGGAATTTGGTCATTCCCCTTAATCATAGCCGTAGTCTGTGCGCAAAGGTAAGTGACTGAAACAAATCTTGTCTCTACTTTGAATTCAATATTTATGTTACTGAGACTGGAATGCACTGCAGAGAACCGAATACATCCGTTCTAGGATGCCTTTTTATTTTTCTTTCTTCTAGTGTCAATGACCCCAGCAATATGTCATTGGTTAAAGAGACTGTGGATAGATTATTGAAAGGATATGACATCCGTCTGAGGCCAGATTTTGGAGGTAATGCTCTTGTTTTCCTAAAAGATGTTTTCAGTGCTGGGGCTTGTTTTAATATGTTTAAGGCGCTTCCTATTTCCCTGTGTGGTTCAGTTGACTAAGTTAAACCTATTACTTCTTAGTTTCCGTCACCTTGTCGTCTCAACCTCTGTTCAGGAGTAATATTTTCAGTGAGTAAATATTAAAAATCCCAATGATTTCTTTTCATGCTAATTAGTTATTAAACCATTCTTACCTATTTGATATTTGGCAGAGAGGTTATGATGAAATATGTTTTTGGTTTACACCAAAAATAGTTTCATGATTAAATCTAACTTGTGCTGGATTGGACCTGGTGTTGCAACAGGAGATGTGCTGTTAACTGAGAAAAAAAAAAGATTAACCCTTTGACATCTTCACTTTGGAAGAGTTGTGTCATTCATTATTCATGATTTCTTGCCTATAAAAGTATAGAGAACACAAGGCAGCACACTGACAATGGTGTAGTAAGAGGAAGAAATGTTTTATACTTGAAGGTTTAAAAATGTATTGTCTCCCCTTCATTCTATGTTGCATGATTTGGGACAGGAAGAGTTAATATGAGTATTTTTTTTTTAAATCTCAAGCAAATATTTAACATCTTTGTATGCCATACCTTCATCTATGCATATGTTTTTTTCATGGATTGTAAACAGATATTATATAAATACACATTAATGGTATGTGTGAAATTGTCATGAATTTTACATGAAAACTCCCCTGAGACACAGAATAAATGGAGCACAACTGTGTAGAACTTGTCAGGTGGAACTGAGGTATTTTGATACCTCAGAATCTTTGATTTGCTAAATGAGAGAACACTGACATAAAAGGGTTAAGTTCTTGGAGATCACATTGTGCACTGTTTTCTGGGTTTACAGGTCCTCCTGTGGCTGTAGGCATGAACATTGACATTGCCAGTATTGATATGGTATCAGAAGTCAATATGGTGAGTATTCCATTCTCTTTAACATTCTCCCCTCCCCCTCAAGACTCTGATAAGGATGATAATTTGTAACAGTATGATTATTACTCATCAGAATGTATTTTCATTTGCATGATGGCTCAGAACATGGATAATTAAATCTGTCAATCGGAAATCCTGAAGCTTTATTTCTGGTTTGGTTTTGCATGTCCCATTAGGGACTTATTTCACTCTCTTGAGTTACAACTGGCTGGCTTTTTGATTAGTTGATAAGGAGTGGCAGCGGTCATACTGAGGTGTAGATTTGCTGGAATAGATAACTAGAGTGAAGACATGGTACTGAGCTAAATAAAGATACACCTTTGGTTTAGGATGTGAAGATTTCATATAAATCATATATGTAAATGCAGAAAAAAAAAAGTTAGTACTTAGGATGATGTGTTTAAGATTTAACAGCTATTTTATAGACCTAATCACAGGGTGCCCAGAACACTTGCAATTTATAGATAGACTTAGTATATTAGATGTCACTTTATGCCAGCAGTAAGCATTATGGAGCAAATGCTATACATTGGCATTTACTTTGTCTTGCTTCATGCAAGAGCACCCCCTGCTGACAGCATTGTTCCATTGCAGCTAATGCACAAATTATAATAATATAACAACCAGAGTTGCTTGTTCTTTTAAGATGGATACATTTTTTTGAGTTTGAGTTTTCTATTGCTGAAACCACAAATGTATTCTCAATTAATAATTCCACATATTTAACAAGAAATGTAAAGTTAATGCACCTGATAATTTTAGAGTTGCTGTAAGATGTAACCCACTGGTGGTGCCTTACTAATTCAAAATTAGCACACAGTTCTTAATCTTTACTTGGCTAAGGGCAAACATGCTACTACATGTGTTAAAAGCCAGTCCAGATATAGAATGTCAATTTTAACCTTACCAGAGGACCATAATGCAGAGTATGAGGTACTTGATCTTATGTGAGGTCAGATTGAATGTTTATTGACAATTTTGTTTCTCTTATTGATTGTTTTAATCAGTATTCTTTTGAAACATCCATATAATTGCCTTTTTTCCTGAAAAGTATAGCAGCTTGTCCCTTATTCTTCTCCTTAAAGTAGAATAATCCTTCAGCATAAGTTGAATAACAGGGCAAGCAATGTTTACTAAGGGTATATATTTTGCTGCATGCATACTCGCTAGTGCATTCATAAACCTACAAATTAATGCATGTACAATCACTTTGTATATATTAGAAAGTTCTAATACACTTAAAAACTGGAGTACAAATGAATGTGTGAAATGAACACAGAAAACCACATGAAAACAAGGAAAGATATGGAAACTCTCCTAAAGAAACCAGAAATGTTTTAATCATGCATCCCTAATGTTTAACTCTTTCCTTCATAGAAAAGAATAGGTTTAAGTCGATAATGCGATTTGAATTCCTATTAGCTAGAAGAGACGCTAGAAGAGACGCATGATCTGAATGGAAATTGGGTAGAGCAGCTGCTGAAGTTTTCCAATACTCACTGTAGTTATGTGAAAATATTTCAGGTTCTTAGTCTGAATATTAACCAGGTAGTCTTTTTTAAAACTAAGATAGCACAAATAACTGCATGAAAAACAGAGCCTATGCAATTAAGAATGCACACAGGCTTGAACTTTTGTATTGTTTTGGGTATTTGTTCTGATTGTTGATCATTTTTAAAATTTGTTTCACACATTCACCTTAATAAAAAAATTAATGCACGTTAGAACGTTTTAACACATGCTAATATACTTAATGTGTTTTAATTAATAGGTCAATGGGCTTTAAATTGATTTAGCATGCACTACAGTTTTAAAAATGGACTAACCAACTGCCTGCCTGATAACAAAAGATATTTCTAATACCAATGAAAATTATGACATAGGGAATACACTCAAACTTTAGAGTATCCACAAACCATTAACCTATGCTGTAGAATGACAGTAAAACTACTATAAATAGAAGTATCATAGCAGTGCAACACTTTTATAGTTATTGCAAGACACAGTTTTAAATGTTGTATCAGATCTCACATGTTCATCAGTGCCAAAATTTTGAATATTCGCAGTCTTCTTATGATGGTGTAATTACTAAGCTACGGTGAAAAAGTGGCCTTAGCCTGATTTTCTATTTTTGCAGTTAATGGCCTTGAGCTAATGTTAAAACTATAGAGAGGGGTTCTCTTATTCACTATACACACACAGACTATTACTGGAGGAAAAGCCTTGAGAAGCTCCTAGACTTTTAATGTGTCTTACAGGAGCAGGATGTCTTCATCATAGGCAAAAACCTTCTTATAAAGCGACTTTATGCTATCAAAGTAATTAATTTAGCTTAGCTTAGGACGCTTGGTCTCTTCCTTTCTTCCAAGTGCCCCGACTGTGGAAGTCACTTTATAAGGAGGTTTTTGCCTATGATGAAGAAGTCCTGCTCCTGTAAGACTCATTAAAAGTCTAGGAGCTTCTCAAGGCTTTTCCTCCAGTAACAGTCTTTGTGTGTATAGTGAATAAGAGAACCCCTCTCTTTATAGTTTTTGCATATTGCGTTGATTGGGTATCTCACCCCTTGATAGTATCATTTAGTTCACTTGAGCTAATGTTGCCATTAGCACATGGCCATTAAAAAGAATTACCAGCACTTATTTTGTAGGTGGTAAGGACTCAGGTGGTGATCCCACGCTAAGCAGTTAGCACTCGGTAATGTGGATGTGCCAACTCATTAGTACAGGAATACCTACTCTCCACCCCCAGATACTCCATCTCCAACAAAAAATGAAAATATTTTTTGTGTGCGGTTAGCATGTGCTGATTTGAAACTTACCGTAGGATGTCTGAAAACATCCTGCAATAAGCTATTTTAAGCTTTGGTAAGCATGTGCTAGTGCTTAGTGCAGCTTATTAAAAGGGCCTCTATGTTTTCTCTCCCATCTGCACAGTCCTTTTTCACTGCTATTTATAAATAATATAATTGTTCCATAATGGGAAAAAATGTTGATTCTTTGCAATGTACCTTATATTAGACTGACACTGATGTTGACGGTTGTTATGTTATAGCATCACTGAACTGATCCATTTCATATGCTTAGTGTTGTAGTTTTAAATAGCTGATTAACAATCTGCATATTAATGTCTGTTTTTCTTAAGATACTAAATTAAAGACTGTTTTTACCAAGTAATTGTATAAGCACAAAGACAGAAAAAGGCTTTATTATACAGGACCAAAATTACTGGAATCATTTTGCTTTTGGCTGATTTATGTATTTTTGTAATCATTTTATATACTGAAGTTCTTCATATAAAGCAAATATTGCATTTCTAATGCTATTTGACATAAGTGGCCTAATTCTATAAAAAATGCTAAAAATTGCACATGTAAATTTGGGCGCACGCCCAATTTGCATTTGCAATTTAATTGAACAATGAGCTAATTAGCACCAATAATTGGATTTTTATAAAGCAATTATTGGCACTAATTAGAATTAATTAAAATATATATGCATATTAAAATGTATGTGCATGAGTCAAAAAAGAGGGCATGGAAATGGGAGGGTCATGGGTAGAATGTGGGCGTTTCTTTCAGTTATGCACATAATTATAGAATAAGGTGGGATTTGCATCTAATTTAGGTGCAAGCATTTGCATCAGGTTTCCATTGGTGTAAATGGCCATACCTAAATGTAGTTGTGGTTCCTGGGCATAAGCTCTGTTTTATAAACTGTTCCTAACTTTAAGCACAGTTTATAGAATAGTGCTGAGTGGGTTTATTTTGGTTCTGATTTTTGTGGTGCCTTATATAGAATTTAGTCCAAAGTGTAATTTGTACTGCATGGTGGTCCGTGTTATAGGCTATTGGACCAAGAACCTGGAGTTGTGGAGGATATTATAGAATTCCATGGCTGATAAAGACCATAAGATTTACACCTTGTCCAATTTCATCCTTGTCTTTCTCATTTCCTTCTACCCAGCTATCTGCTGTCTCAAGCTTCCTTGACTTCCATTACCATTTTCGTCTCCTTGGATGTGGTGAAAATAAATAGGCAATTATTGCACACCACCAATTGAGTTCTTCATATTGCACATGGTTAATCTATGTAAATAATTGCCACAAGATGTTGTGGAGGCTTGTTTAATAATTGAGTTCAAAGAAGTATGTTACAAATTTATGAAAGAGTTCAGTCATATTACATTGAGTGCAACATGGTTGTCAATCCAGGTTCAGTGTGTGTTCCTAGACTGTGACCACAGATAGACTTTCTTCAACCAACTGCATCATGCCAATTCTTGGAGACTCAGTGCTAAACTGGCTGGATTGTTGGCCTGAATTAGTTTGGCAGCTTGTAGTACCCATTTCCCTTCTCCACCAAAAGAAAACATTAAACATCCTATACCACAGAAGTGTGAGAGTGTCTACGTTAAATATGTGTTTGCAGATTTACCCCCTGATTCTGTAAAGGTTGCCAAAAATTATGCATGCAAATTTAGGTGTGGTTCTGATTTGCATGCACAATTTAATTGAATAACAATCCAATCCGTGCCAATAATTGGCTTTTTAACAAGCAATTATTGGCACTAATTAGATTTAATTGGTATTGTGTGCATAAAGTTATGCAAGGGATCTGTGCCTAAAATTTATGCATGGCCCAAAAAAGGGGGCAAGGAAAGAGAATGGTCATGGCCATTTTAGGATATATTGGGGGGAGTGCATTTGAGTTACTGAATAAGGGTGCTCTGTGCATAAATTTAGGTGTGGGTATTTGCACCACATTTTTGTTGGTGCAAATGGTGGCGCCTAAATTTATTTATTTATTATCTCATTTGTACCCCACAGTTTCCCAACAGTGTCAGGCTCAATGTGGCTTACAACGCACCACAGAGGCAGACGCCAATGTAGTAAAGTAAAGCTAATACAGCAGAAAACCTACACAAGAAATAGTGGGGAGGATGAGGAAGGGACGGAAGGAGCAGGGAAACCAGGAGAGAGGAGGGAAGGGTAAATATGTCCAAAATTTGTCTCTAGATTGATGTGTGTCCAGGAGAGGAGACACATGTTGAGTCCTTGGGATAAGCTTTTCCAAATATCTGTGGTCATAATGCTTAACCGCTATTTTATAAACCACACTGAACTTTAGATGCAGCTTATAGAATGCTGCTTAAGTGGGGGGGGGGGGGGGGGAGGTTCAGCGCCGATATTTAGGCCCCATTTACTGAATCTAGCTCTTAACCCACTGTTTTATATAATTCTGTAGTTGGATTGAAAAAAAGTGCTGAGATCCGTTAAGCACAGTCTCCTCACTGCTTAAAAACGACCTTTGTGTAGTACATGTCAAGAGGCCCTGTTACCAAACGGAGGTAAAAAGTGGCCCGCGGTGGCATCAGCACATGGGATCACTGCGCACCAAGACCACCTTTTACTGCCACAGGTAAAAATGGTGTTTTTAAAGGGGCAGTAAAGAGCTGCACTGTAATTAAAAAATTGCTGCGTGCCCATTTACTGCTGGGGCCCTTACTGCCTCTTATTTAGGAGGCGGTGAGGGCTCCGGTGGTAACCAGGTGGTAATTGCGCTGCCCGATTACTGCAGGGCACACCTACTGCCCACCGACTGATGCTAGAAAATAGCAAATATTTTCTAGCACTAGAAATGATGTGCAGCAGACCCAGAACTACCGCCAGGCTCCTGGGTGAGCCCGGAGGTAGGGCTGATTTTCCACATGCAAATTCAGCGGTAGCCCTACCTCCGTGTGATAAAAGGGCCCCTAAGTCAGTTTTGACAAAGTGGAAAATATTTCTTCCCAATATCACCCGTAACTGTCTTGACTGTATTATTTAGACTGTAAGCTCTTTTGAGCAGGGACTCTCTCTTTGTATCAGGTGTTCAGCGCTGTGTGCGTCTGGTAGCGCTATACAAATGCTAATAATAATAATATTAAGTCCCTGGATCAGCACTTGTCCCTGTATGCATCATCCACCCATTTCTTGCTGTTCAAAACGCTGGTCTTTTGTCTTCCTAAGTTGTTGTGGTCATTAATGCCTCCATTAATAACATGCTCATTAAAAGTATCACTTTGAGTAAATAATGTATTCCTGCATGTAGTGAAACCCATTTCCCCCCATAGAATACTCTCTGTTACTCCCATAACACTCATTTTAGGCATGAAAAAATATAAAGACTGATACTTCATCAATTTTTTTTATGCTATGATTACAAACACCCTCCTTCTCCCTACACAGGTTTGTGTGTGTATATATATATATTTTTTTTTCAACATTACATGCTAGATGTTCCAAAGGACTAAATACCTTAATGCAAGAATTTCTGAGATGGAGAACAAAATTTTGGAGCCCTTTTTACTAAGTTGCGTAAGCGTCTATGTGCACCCAACGCACGCCAAAATGAGTTACCGCGCAACTACTTCATGACCCTTGCAGTCATTTCATTTTTGGCGTGCGCGCACAAAAAATATTTTTTATTTTTTGGCGTGCGTTAGCTACGCGCACCAAGTGGCATTTGGCGCACATAGGTTATTACTGCCCGGTTACCGCATGAGACTTTACCGCTAGTTCAATGGCTGGTGGTAAGGTCTCAGACCCAGAATGGACGTGCGGCAATTTTCGGCAAACATTTTAAACAGGCATTTTTTTTACAGGTGCGCTAAAAAATGATTCTGCGCATGCCCAAAACATGCATCTACACTACCGTAGGCCATTTTTCAGCGCATCTTAGGAAAAGGACCCCTTAATGCAAGAATTTCTGAGATGGAGAACAACATTTTATGACTTTGCTTAACCAGTTAGTGACATATTCTTTTAGTTAGGGTACATTTTTAAAAATTAATTAAAAGTCAGCACTTCATAAATTGGAATGCATCCAAGTTTTTGGATTTCTTTTAGGTCTTTTGTAGCTGTAAAATCAAGCATAGAATGAAACCAGAATTGAAAACTGGTTGTCAATATTAGTAAAAGCCAATAGGCAATAAGACTGTTGTTACTAATTCTAGCACTGCTTAACATTTCTGAAGTGCTCCTAGGCATATACAACACTGTACAGATTCATTACACAGAAACCTGCAAAGCAGGCAGAGGATAAGCAGCAGGGTGCAGACCTGGGAATTTCAAAATGAAATCCTTGTGCATATTTCTGCTAGAGTTATCCACCCCAGCCCTAGAACTGTCTATTTTTCCTTGAAGGGAAACATGTGAGTATTGTCAGGAGTATGTATTACTTTACCAGCAGGGCGAAAAAGCAGTTTTCAAGTGGGGACGGGGCAGTCAACATATAAACAGCTATGTACCTGTGGAATTCTCTTTGAAGATAGTAATAAGTATTACAAAAAAATGTTTAATGTGAGAAGGTCAAGATCAGAAAAAATCTGGTTATTTGGATTTGAATGTAATTTCAGAGAAGTGGCTCTTTAAAGTGGGGCTTGAACACGGAGAGATAGAGCAAGGCACATTCATAAAAGCCTTTTAAAAATTATTTGGCAGCTTTATTTTCCTGGATTATTGTGCAAGGTTGAGCTGATGGCACTGTACATGTGTCCCTGCTGTTGCTTATTCTTGTATTCTGGGGTTACTGACCGCTCTCTCCCTGACCGCATCAACATTACCCTGCCCAGTACAGGGTGTTTCCTGCTTGCTCTGCGGTTTCTCCTAGTTCTGTTTTGTGCCCCTCAATCTGCATAAGACTGATCAACTCCCAATCTGTGCATACAAAAACCTTTTGATACGAGACCTGATAGAGTCATCCGGGGCTTCCTTTTTTTGTATCACTGAGACCTGGATATAAAAGGGTGAGGAAGTCTAACGATGGAGTTGTGCTCCTCCTGGTTATGATTTTATTTGTTCCTCATGGGCCTCCAAGCAGGGTGAGTGGTTAGCTGTGCTTTTCTCTAATAGACTTAAGTTTCTGTGGCCTCAACCTAATTCCCGTATTCTGAAATGCTAGTGCTCAGAGTGGATGCCCCGTCCCCTTTTTCATTGCCTTGTTTTATTGCCCACCAGCTTTGTCTGCTGAAATGTGGGAAGCTGATGCTTTGGTTCATTTCTCTAACTTGGTTATCCTGGGGGATTCAATATCCATTTGGATGACTCTTCCCACCTTTGGGTGACTAATTCCCTTACGTATTTATTGGATCTCTATCTTATTCAATGGGTATCTTCCCCTACTCATCAGGCTGGGCATACACTGGACCTCGTTCTGACACTGCGAGACTCTACCACCTACCTGACTGATTTTTCTTTGGTTCCCCTTTCCTGGTCAGATCATAAAGCCATTTCTTATGTGGTGCCATTGCTCTGTTCTTTCTCTATAGTCCCTGGGTATTGGTCCCGATATCTGTCTGCTGTGGATACGAGCACCATATCTCCTGCATTATTCTCACTTCCTGCTAACTTTACTACACTAACCTTAGATGCCCAAATAGAGCTTTGGCATTCCACGCTGACCACTGTCCCTTAATGATGTCGTCCCGCACAGATTTCACCCGGGCTGAACCAGCTGGGCTAATCCTTGGTACCATTCTAGTGTCTGTCTTTTGAGACAACAATATCAACAGGCAGAACACAAATAGAAGAAGTCTAGAAGTCCAGATGATCTTCACAAATGCAAGCAGTTGCATTGGGACCATGATCTCCATCTTAAAACAGCAAAGCACACTTATTTCTTGAAGTGGTTGGCCAGTTCTGTGAACCTGGTCAAAGAGCTCTATGTGCTGGTTCAATGCATTTCCAATCCCCATATTGTTTCTCTAGACTGTATGCTGTCTGCTTAGGCTCTTATTGGTTTAAACTGCCGGAATTAAACGTTCTTCCTACTACCTTATCATTAGTGAACACCTCCAGTTCCTTTCTTACACTTTGGAAAATAGCCTAGGTTCATCCTATTTTGAAAAACAAAAAAACAAATTTAGATCAGTCCATCCCTATGCATTATCATCCGGTATCCAATCTTTGCTATATGTTGTAATAGCCTGGTAGTAATCACACTGGAATGGTGGTCAGCTCACTAGTGCTTCTTCCTGCAGGGCTGCAGGAAACCAGGTGATCAGCAATCCAGCTTCCCCCCTTCGGGGGTCCAATCACAAAGTCTCTCAAGGCAACCAGGCAGTTAGTGAAAGTTTGTTTATTCCTCTACACCCACGTCCCCTTCTCCCAACACAGCTCGCATAAGCAGTTGATGTCAAGCACTGTTCCCCCCCAACACAGTAATTCACAAAGGGTTCAAAGTCTCAGCAAAACTCCCCCTGTGTGAATTCCAGTTCCAAAGTTCAAACCTCCTAGTTTTTTAATGTTAAAGTCTTTTCTCCTGAGTGGTTGTAGGTTGGCAGCACACCTCCCTCTACACAGCAACTGGACTCCTGTGACCACCCAACTGCCTTCAAACCCTTGCAACCCTCCACCAGAGTACAATCACAGTCCACATCCATTTGTTCATCCAAACCTGGCAGTCCTGCACTCTCTCCTTTTCCTACTTCCACACACTCCATTAACTCTGGCTCCTTCCCCGCCTGTTGGTTAGCTCCTCCCTCTGCCTCCCAGGTGGAATGCATCTTGTATTGATTTTTGACCCAGGGGAATTGAGTCTTTCCATTACTGCTCCCCCTGCTGGTCCCTGAGCGCTATAGCTGCTGCACCCTCCAGTCTTTCCCTCCACCTCCCCAATGTGAAGTCCCTGACAGGTTTTTGAATTCACCTTCCCTTTCTCACTACCTTCTGGGATGTGTAGTTTGACCCTGCACCTGATCTTGCCTGGCTTGAATTCTCCCACCTTATCACATAAGTGGTCTTTGCTCAGTTATCATCATTTGATAAAAGTACTTCAGCCCTTCACCCAACCCAGTCAGGGTTTAGGCCTTATTTCAGTACAGAGACAGTCATAGCAGCATTACTTAGTGAGGTTTGATCCCACTTAGATAAGCATTCTGTATTTTTAGCAATATCTTTGGACCTCTCCGCTGCGTTCAACTTAATTGACCATTCTTTACTACTTTCCTGTTTATCCATTCTTGGTATTTCTGCTACAGTCTTTAGTTGGTTTGCATCTTTTCTTTCGAACTGCTCCTTTAAGGTTGTCAGGCTGGACGTTGAACCTCAGGGTTCAATCTTGTCTCCCATCCTTTTTAACCTGTATTTCAGTCCCTTGGTTTCTTTTATTAAATCCCGGAGTATCTCAGCTTATTTCTATGCAGATGATATCCTCTTAAGTTATCCCACTGACCCTACCTGTCCATCCCTTGGGCCTTTTTAGGACTTCTTAAATGCAGTAGCCGAGTGGCTTTTTCAGCACAGGCTAGTTCTCAACAGGGACAAGACCATGGCATATTGGCTCACTGATTCTCTTGAAGTACCTAATGTCTCCCTTCATCTTCTTGGTAATCCTATTGTTCCAGCTGAGAGTTTTCGTTATTTAGGAGTTATTTTGGACTCAAATATTTATTTTGCCCCACAGGTGTATGGTTTGTACAAGTCTAGTTTTTTTCTCTTTTGGCAGTTTCAGTCAATCAGACACTTCTTTGATCATGATCATTTTCACACGCTTATTATATCTCTGTTTGTTTCCAGGCTAGACTATTGTAATGTATTGTATGCTGGCATTACACGTGCCCTACTGAAAAGGCCCCAAACATTACAAAATGTCTTCCTCTATCTATTCGGGGTGAGCTCTCCTTTAAATCTTTCAATGTCTAGTAAAAACATGGTTGTTCCAGCGAATATTTCAAGCTGGTTAGGATTCTCAGAGGCATATTTTCAAAGCACTTAGCCTTTCAAAGTTCCATATAAACCTATGGAACTTTGGAAGGCTAAGTGCTTTGAAAATATGCCAGTCAGTCTCCTAAGTTTTAGTCACTGTGGTCCTTCCCTTCCCTCCTATCCTCTCCCCTCCCCTTTTTATTTCCCTTTTTTTCACTCCCTTCTATGGTTTGCTTGTGATTTAACTTTCCTATCCTGTATTTGGTGTTCTTTTTCATTACCTTTTCTGCTTAGTCTGTACACTGCTTGGTTCTGCTGGTCAGTTTGAGCAGCATAGTAAATTTCTAAATAAACTATAAAACTATAAACTATTTTAAGAAGGGTTGCACAAGTTCCTGGAGGAAAAGTCCATACTAAGGTAGACTTTGGAAAAGCCACTGCTTATCCCAGGGGGGGTCAGCAGCATTGAATCTTGCTACTTTTTGGAATTTTGCAAGTTACTTGCAACCTGCATTGGCCATTGTTGAAACCAGATACTTATGTACTTATGCCACAAGACAGAAAGTGTGGCATCTGGAGTTGGCAATGGAGAAGGGCACAAGCAGAAACAGAATGGAAGTCAGAAAGAGGGACATGGGGGAAATAAGAGTGCAGGGGTAGCATGAAGCTGCAAAAAGAATGCAGTTGTTGGTGACGAGAAGTACTTTGTACTGAACATGGAAACAGATAGTGATCTAGAATTTTTTAATTATTCCAGAATCCTTAATAAAAATATGTTTCTAAAACTGGTAGTGTGCATACCGATTCTCAGTGTGGCAAAGGAGTGAAAGCTTATCCAATTCCTATGGGCTTCCTTTCATTTGCCGCGTGGGAATCACTAGCGCGGCTTTGTGCTAAAAAAAGACAAAAGGAAACTACATAGACTGTGAAAGCTATCATTTACTGATAGTATCACTCCAGTACCTACAGTTCAAGGAGAAGGTAGTCAACATTAACTGTGGAATGAGGCTGGTTGTATCTTAGTCGTTTGTGTAGAAATTATGAGCAAAAGCTTCATTCTTCCTAATAATTTTGATGCACACACTTTGACATTTCAGAAAGATTAGGTAATTATTGGAAGAGTATGAGACAGCTCATAGCATTCATCATGGGGCTCTGCTTCCAACACGGTTTCGTTCATTCGTAGCTTTCTGGGAAATAAATAAATAAATACCTGCTGTTAAAATTAAGACCATAGCTACAGTGTGCTGTAAAGTGATAGATGAAGCAGAGGGATCCCGTTGGATTTAATTAATGTCATGCCTGAAAACGTTCTGCTTTGCTGAAGTGCTTTTCCCTTCCACATAAATATAGAAAGTTATTTTTTTGAAGTGGTAGATAAATTAAGGGTCAAAACCGGAATCAGGATTGTTCTCTAAAGAATTCAGGCCTTCTCAAATACGAGTGGAGGCTAACACATGCTTCTCTGACATTCAGGCATTTCTTTCAAGTTGTCTCCTGACTATCCTGGAAAACAATTTATGAACTGATGTTCCATTGCAAAACTGCATCATCAACATTACAGTTATAGGGGGGTCTTTTACTAAAGCTTAGCTCGAGATGTGCAGCAGGGCCCATAGGAATAAAATAGGCCCTGCTGTAGATAACTCAAGCTAAGCTTTAGTAAAGGACCCCCCATAATGTCTCCACTTGAACTGAACTTTCAGAATGAAAAATAGCTCTTCATAATTCTTGAGAAGGATTTTTTTTAAAGGATATATGTACCCTTTGTAAAGAAGATAGCCTTCAAGTTTGCTGATTTTTCTCTTCTCATTGCATTTCATCAGTAGGAATGGGCTACAGTTTGCAATCCCATGTCAATGTATGTCATCACAAACAAAAACAAGCAGAATAAACATGAAATGTTTCATTTGCTGATGGTAATGTGCACTATTTGCAAAAAGCGTGGACTTTTTTTTGAAAAGAGTGCACCCTTTTTCCTGATAGGTCATGCATGCATGCATATACTATCAAGGAAGAGTGCACCTCACTGCAAAAAGTGCACAGTCTTAGGGACCCTTTTACAGAGTGGCAGTAAGCCCAATGAGGGCTAATCTGGAACTACTGCCAGCCCAATGCAGGCACCGGCAGTAGCTCCAGCCCCAGCACGCACCATTTGCCGCGCTAGGGAAAATAGGTCTCTATTTTCTAGTGCAGCACTAATCCGGCGGTAATTGGGCAGCACTGTGCGCTGATGGGTTAGCGCAGGAGCCCTTAACTCCACCTTAGCGTGAAATATTACTTCATGGCCATGCCATTTTTGGACTTTTTACCCGTTGCAATGTCCCTGAAATGAAAATGAAGACCAACGAAAATAATGAAAAAGTGATGCAAATGACATGGAAAATTTTGGACTGTCCCTCCCTAGTTATTAGTAGTTCTCAGTTTCGCTTTTGGTATGACACTTTGTTATGTAGGTTTATGATTCCCAACAACTCTAGCTCCTTAGTAAGATTCCTGGTAAAATGCTGCAGCTTCAGTTCAGCAAACCTGGCAATTTTCTCGTGACAGCACTTAGTTCCCATGTTCTTCTACCTTTTGGCCTAAACTGTTGCCAGAAAAAGTGATGTCCTGCTGTAACTGCTCTCAGCAAGACATCAGTTTCTCTGCTCTCTGAGAAGATGGCAAGACACTGCAGGTAGGCTTAATGCACTGTTAAATATATGAAGTAGCTTTGTAAAAGTGGAGGTGCTGCAAAAGCCAACTGTTAGGGAAATGACTCCATTTTTAGAAGGTGTTTTCAGCAAAAGAAAGTTGGCAGTCCATGGGAAGCACATTTGTGACAAGCTCAGTTAAACCCTTTTGAATATAGACTCCTTTGCTCTTAATCTATGCAAACAAAAGCATAAATTGTAAAACATAAATGTAATGAAGAATATAACATATATGGAAAAAGTAAAACAAAGGGATCCTTTTACTAAGCTGCGGTAACAGCAGGGGCTCTTTTTCAAGTGTGCCAGGGCCCTTTTTACCGCAGTCGGTAAAATCCCCCCCCCCCCAAAAAAAATGGTCACACAGTAAGATAAGTCTTATCGCGTGGCCATGCATCCATTGAGGTGGCATTAAGGGCTTCTGCGGTAACCCGTCAGTAACTGGGCAGCACGTGGCGATGTCCGATTACCACTGGGTTAGCGCTGCACTAGGGGAAAACATTTCCTGGAGAACCGGAAATGGTGTGAGCTCCTGCTGGAACTACCACCGGTGGCCACGTTGGGCCAGTGGTAGTTCCATTTTAGCATGCGGTAAACCCGTGTTGGGCTTACCGCCGCTTTGTAAAAGACCCCGAAATAAGGGCCCTGTTTACTAAGGTGCGCTACCATTTTTACTGCACTTTAAGCATTAGCATGTGTTAACAATGTAGATGCCTTTAATATTCCTATGGGCTTCTACACAGTTAGCACGCGCTAAAAATGCTAGCATACATAGGGTGGGTGTTTTACTAAGGCGCGCTTACGTTTTTAGCGCGCTCTAAAACTAGGCATGCGCTAAACATTAGAGATGCCAATGCATTCGTATGGGTGTCTCTAACATTTAGCATGCACCTATTTTTAGCGCACACTAAAAACGTGAGCGTGCCTTAGTAAAAGATCCCCATCGTAAACAGGGCCCTTAATGTGTAAATGAGTTTATAATATATTAAAAGATATGCAAAATTCGTGATCAAAATTAGTGTACAGAGATGGGTACCATCTCAGAAAGGGTACAGTACATTTTTTTTATGTTCCTAAAGGGCTTACCATACAATCTAAAGGGGTTATAGTGAAATGTGTACTTGGTACCTCTTATGTGAATTCTCACAGTTGTGTCTGCACAGCACTCTATACATCTGATTATTATTATTAACCATTTGTGTAGCACTATCTGCTACACAAATGGTTAATTGTAATTATTTCATGCAATTTGACAGAAAAACAAGAAAAGCAAAATATGAAAGGCACAGTAAAGACTTTGATTGCAGTTAGTGCACAGTGGGGACATGAAACTATGGCTTGTTAAGTTCCGTGGTGATCACTGAGAATCCATGATTGCATAAAATTAGAACATGTGTGAAGTGTAAGAACTGCGCAGTCATGTTAGCTACTGAGGCTCCATCAAGACTGCATCTGAAGTACAGTGAACACTTTTTGTCTCCCTATTTTAAGATCACTATGCCAGAAACCACTCAGAGCTAAAGAGTACAGGCAGATCAACTAAATTAATTAAGCACAGAGAACCTATAAGAGGAGAAAGTGGGTCAGCTAGGGATACTTAGCTTGGATAAGAGGAAGCTAAGCAGTATGATGATTGTTCTTTGGTATGTGGATCAATCCAACATTAGGATAGCAAAACACAAAGAAATAGCTTACTGAAGTTAACATGAAAATGAGTGCGGTTCTCACAGATTAAAATTGAATAACTAAGGGGTTCCTTTTACTAAAGTGCGCTGAAAAATGGGTTGCGCTAGTGTAGGCATGTGTTTTGGGCACGCGCCCAGATCCATTTTTCAGCGCGCCTGTAAAAAAGGCTTTTAAAAAATTTTTGCCGAAATGGATGTGCGGCAAAATAAAAACTGGTGCACGGCCATTTTGGGTCTGAGACTTTACCGCCAGCCATTGACTTAGTGGTAAGGTCTCTCATGTTAACTGTGCGGTAATCGCCTATGCGCATCAAGTCGGAGTTACCGCCCGATTTTTACCATTTCAAAAATAAAATTACCGCATGGGCCATGCGGTAGCTGGGCAGTAACTCCAAACTGACGCTTGTTGGGCGTATATAGGTGCCTATTATGTGGCTTAGTAATAGGGCCCCTAAACTCGAGGCTCTGCTGCCAGCTGATGCATCTCAGATGGGTCTAGGTACTGTATTAAATTCTAAGGCTTGAATACATGGTTTTAATATCTTATTTTGCATGTTTTGATATACCAAAACAATTAGTTTACCAGCCATCCAGAGGCTTGTATGGTTGATGAAGTAAAGCATTTGGAGGTTTCTTGACTAGTTAATAGACTGATGTAATTATGGATTTATATGCATTTAATGAGTTACTGTTTTATAATCTGGTTTGTTATGATATGTCTTTCGTGTTTTTATAGTTTTATAACTGTGATATTGATGCTATATTATTGTTATTTTTAGTTTTATATCATTATGTATATACATTATGTAATCCGCTTAGAATCATTGAGATAATGCTAAATATAAGATTTTTATAATAATCAATAAGTACACAATTACATAATTTAGTTAGGGTGTAAGGGCAGTCATCCATTGAGTATGATCATTTTCTAATTGTCTAACATTTTTCTCTACGTTGTAAGCCAGAGGAAGGTGGTGGTTGGGATGGGGTGGGGGTGGAGAGTAGGAAGCCTATTCTGTAGACGTAGCAAGTTCTGAAATACAGTAATAATTATTTCCTGAGCCACAATAAGTTTCATAGTTTTACCCAAGGTACAACTACCTCATTATATCCACCTAATCTTTCTTCTAAATAATATTTGTGCACATCATCTGTCAATTTTAGTGGTTTAAAAGGTAACTGCAAAGCTTATCTACAGAATTTGGTTGCATTAAACTGAACTTGACCATTTTACGTGATTGTGCTTTATGTGAGGGTCCCCAGGCCCCGTCAGCCTTCCTCCAGCACTGTTTACTGCCATGCTGCCTTCCCTGATTCCCCAGCCCCCCATGCACATGCTCAGTTTTTCTGAAATTGAGCATTCATGAGGCTACACATATGCTCAATTTCATTAAAACTGAGCATTTGTGCCATGGGGGGAAGCAAGGTAGGTGGCATGGCAGGAAACAGGGCTTGGAGACCCCCGCCAGCCCAGGTATGTGGGGCTGTGGTGGAGGGTGGACAGCAGCAGGGAGGCAGGACAAGATGTGCCCCCCCCCCCCCCAAATACACACCTTGGGCTCAGTTCCCTTGTTCTTAAGCTTCTAGAAGTGTGCAGACAGAAAATTTCCATTTAATGTCTTTATTTTTGGTTCATTTTATTTTTCATTTGTATCATTGTGTTTCATTTCAAAAGAGCATGCTAGTACCTGATAGAGCTCACCAATGCAATTCAAAACAATGCAAAAATGCACATCCCTATTGGAAAATGCTTGGAGGAGTAGCCTAACAGTTAGTGCAGTGGGCTTTGATCCTGGAGAACTAAGTTTAATTGCCACTGTAGCTCCTTGTGACTCTGGGCAAGTCACTAAACCCTCCATTTCCCCAGGTACAAAATAAGCACCTGCAAATAATAGGTAAACTGCTTTGATTGTAACTATAGAAAGGCAGTATATCAATTCATATCCCTTAATAAACCTGCTATTTTTTTTTCTAATTGTACTATCAGTTGTAGAGACGGACAGACAGAAAATGTTCATTTTCGTTTTATCATTTTGTCAGTTTCTGATAATAGTGCTCACTGTTTGTACATAGTACACACTATGTGGAAAGAGGATCCATTATTTCAGAAAGAGGGTGCACTATTTTTCTGAGTTTGCTCTTGTGCACTAGTTTGCACATGTACAGTGGTTTGCGCCAACACGGTTGTTTCACTATCAGGAAATAATGGATTCCTTTTACCAAGCTGTGGGAAAAAGGGCCCAGCAGTAGCAGCAGGGGCCCTTTTCCCCCGCACAACAGGTCCCTTTTTACTGCAGCGAGTAAAAAGCCCCCCCCCCCCCGAAAAATGTCCATGCAGTAAGATACTCTTACTGCATGGCCATGCGGTAGGGACCACTTACCACCACCCATTCAGGTGGTGGTAAGGGCTCCCATAGTAACCCGGTGGTAATGGCCACGCTAGGAAAAAAAAATTCCCAGAGAATCAGAAATGGAACAAGCTCAACCTAGAACTACAGCTGGTGGCCACGTTGGATTGACTGTAGTTCAGATTTAGCGTGTGGTAAGCCCGCATTGATCTTACTGCCGCTCTGGAAAAGACTACCCCCTGGTGCATTATTTCAGAAATAGTGTTCACTGCAGGGGCGTATCTGCGTGGGGCCACAGGGGCCTGGGCCCCCGCAGATTTCGCCCTGGACCCCCTTCCACCGACCCTCTCCACCTCCCCCTCCCTCCCGCCCGCCCGCCCGCCACCAACCCGTCGCCGATCTTTGCTGGCGGGGGACCCCAAGCCCCCGCCAGCTGAAGTCCTCTCTTCCGTGCAGGATGCAAGTTGCAATGCTTCCTGTTCTTCTGAGTCTGACATCCTGCACGTACAACGTGCAGGACATCAGACTCAGAATTTGGAACTCAGTCTGACGTCCTGCGCGTTGTACGTGCAGGACGTCAGACTCAGAAGAACAGGAAGCATTGCAACTTGCAGCCTGCATGGAAGAGAGGACCTCGGCTGGCGGGGGGGTTGGGGTCCCCCGCCAGCAAAGGTAAGTGACAGCAGCGGGGGAGGGTTGGCGCGGCTGGAGGGGTGGAGAATGTCATTGGTGGCGGGGGGGGGGGGGTCTGGCAGTGGCGGGGGGGGGGTCCGGAAATGGCGGGGGGTGGGGGATCAGTGGCACCGGGGGGGGGGGGGCTAAAATGTGCCCCCTCCCTCTGGCTCTGGCCCCCCCTACCGCCAGACTCCAGATACACCCCTGGTTCACTGTCTCCACATTGTGAGCACTATTTCCAAATAATGCACACTATTATTGGTGTAAAAAACAACAACAAAATGTTTTGGGGGGAGGAAGTTTGCTCATTATCCTATGTTGTTTTAATAACATAAAACAACATAGCGTATGTATTGGCATTTCCCATGTCATTGCAAATGACAGCCCATCAGTAGTCAGTTATATCTGCTTCCTTACGTTGCCCTTTTCAGCACATGTGGTCTGATTTGATAAAATTTTAAGGCAAATCAATGTGTTATAGTACAGTGTGTGTCTCTTCAAAGCTTTTAAGAATACACTGTTCCTGTTTATGCAAGAGTTGGTGAAAGCGTGAGGACAGAAATGATTGGGGGCGTGTACTTGATATGTCGGATGGTTCCCTTCTGCCAATACTTGCATGTTGAGGTGCATTAAACACTAGCCTTCCTTGTTCTTTCATAATATACCACCAACAGCATGAAAAGGGTGCTCAAAGGCTGTGATCAAAAAATGTTAGCTGCAGACACTTTGGTTGCATCTGTCTGTGAAATATCACACTCTGGATTTTTTTAATCTTAAATTTAATGTAAGCTTCAAATAGCCCCCTGACACTGCGCCTGTGTCAGAAGTCATTTAATTCTATAAATAATTAAAAACATATTTAGAAACATAAATACATAAATTAGTACACATATAGATAAAACATATGGGAAAATTACACAAGCAAATAAATAACTAAAAACTATTAAAAATGCATAAAGCAAATCAGGATTAGGTAACAAATCATTACAAAAAACATGAGAGTTCAATGAGAAAAGGGACTTCATTTAAATGCATATATAAAATGATGTAATTATAAAAATTAATGTAAAAAATTGAAAAATGATATGCATATATAAAATCAAAACAATCACAAAACATAAATTATCAACAAATAAAAGGCATACAATTATGTGGGCCATCTAAAAATATATATGCAAAAAGTAACCATCCAGCTCATTTTCGAAAGTGATCGCCGGCCATCTTCCGACACAAATTGGAAGATGGCTGGCGATCTCTTGAAACTGGCCAAAATCAATACAATTTCAAGGGGGCGTGTAGGTAGGGTAGTGAAGGCGGGATGGGGGGCGGGGCTCACGAGATGGCCGGCTTCGCCCGATAATGGAAAAAAAAGCCAGGCTTGACGAGCATTTCGCCGGCTTTACTTGCTCCCTTTTTTTCATGACCAAACTTCAAAAAGGAGCCCCAGCTGACCAAATGACCATCTGAGGGAATCGGGGATGACTTCCCCTTACTCCCCCAGTGGTCACCAATCCCCTCCCACCCAAAAAAAAAGAAAAATCCAGGTGCTCGTCAGGGACGTCCTAAATCAAAACTATTTTTGCTTGGCTTTTTCAATAGTACCAGTGGGATTTGAACCAGCCACCTCTGGATTACAAGATCAGTACTCTAATCACTTGGCCATAGCTCCACTTATTTGGATGTCCCTCCATTTTGATTATGCCCCTTCAGGTCTCTCTCAGCCAATCATAGATAGGGGTCTCTCAGCCTATCACAGCGCATTTAGCTGTCTGTGAGTGGCTGAGAGAGACCCCTTTGCGGAGCCGGCCCCAAAGGTGGCCGGCCATATAGATGGCTGGCGCTGTTCGATTATGCCCCTCCATGTAATTTAAAGTTGTGATGAATTCATAATATACATAAGAAAATTTAGGGGTCCCTTTACCATGCTGCGGGAAAAAGGGCCCTGCACTAGCGATGGGGGCCATTTTTTCCTGAATTCCAGAGCCCTTTACAAAGCAGCAGGTAAAAAAACCAAAACAAACATAGATAGTAACATAGTAAATGATGGCAGATAAAGACCTGTACAGCCCATCCAGTCTGCCAATCAAGATAAACTCATTTTACATAGTATGTGATACTTTATATGTATACCCGAGTTTGATTTGTCCTTGCCTTTCTCAGGGCACAGACCGTAGAAGTCTGCCCAGTACTGTTCTTGTACTAAGTTCCGAAGCTAACGTTAAAGCCCCTTAAAGTTTACACTCCAGCCCATCCCTATCTATTCAGTCACGATCAGGGCATAGACTATAGAAGTCTGCCCAGCTCCTGTTTTGTTTCCAATTACCAGCGTCGCCACCCAATCTCTGCTAAGATTCCATGGAACCATTCCTTCTAAACAGGATTCCTTTGTGTTTATCCCATGCATGTTTGAATTCCATTACCGTTTTCATGACCACCTCCCGTGGGAGGGCATTCCACATATTCACCACCTTCTCTGTGAAAAAATACTTCCTGACATTAGTCATGAGTCTGCCCCCCTTCAACCTCAATTCATGACCTCTAGTTCTACCGCCTTCCCGTCTCTGGAAAAGGTTCGTATGCAGATTAATACCTTTCAAATATTTGAACGTCTGTATCATATCACCACTGTTTCTCCTTTCCTCCAAGGTATACATGTTCAGGTCAGCAAGTCTCTCCTCGTACGGTTTGCAACGCAAATCCCATACCATTTTCGTAGATTTTCTTTGCACCGCTTCCAGTCTTTTTACATCGTTAGCAAGATATGGCCTCCAAAACTGAACACAAGTGGGGCCTTACCAACGACTTGTAGAGGGGCATCAACACCTCCTTTCTTCTGCTGGTTATGCCCCTTTCTACACAGCCTAGCATCCTTCTGGCCACGGCCGTAAGAGAAGTCTTACCACGTGGCCATGTGGCAGGGAACCCTTATTGGCACACACTGAGGTGGCGATAAAGGCTCTTGTGGTAACCTAGCGTTAACTGGGCAGCCTGCGGTGATGCCCAATTACCGCCAGGTTACCACTGCAGAAGACATTTCTGGGGGGGGGGGGGGGTAGTCTCGATTTAGGGTTAGGCTTCCTGATGCTTTGTAAAAAAAAGAACCTTAATGTATGACTCCTGATGCATGTACTGCTGCAGTTTTTTGTACCACAGATGCTAGTTGACTACAGGCTCATTTTCAAAGCACTTAGCCTCCCAAAGTTCCATAGAAACCTATGGAACTTAGCCTCCCAAAGTGCTTTGAAAATATGCCTCTATGAGGGGCATTTTCAAAAGAAATGTTTAAGTCGGAATTTGGACGTTTTACAAAGACGTCCAAATTCGGAGGTGGGGAGAAGGTCATTTTCAAAAAAAGATGGTCGTCCATCTTTCGTTTCGAAAATACCAAGGATGTCCTTGGATTTGGATGTCCTTAGATTTGAATGTCTTTATATTTGGACGTCTTTGACGACTTCATAAAATGCTCCAAGGTGCATAACTCCCTTACCTTGTGTGCTTAGCCCACCCAACCCCCCCAAACTCCACTACCCCCAACTGTACACCACTACCATAGCCCTTACTGGTGAAGGGGGCACCTAGATGTGGGTACAGAGGCTTTCTGGTGGGTTTTGGAGGGCTCGCTGTTTCCTCCACAAATGTAACCGGTAGGGAGGGTTTGGGCATGGGTCCACCTGTCTGAAGTGCACTGCACCCACGAAAACTGCTCCAGGAACCTACATGCGCTGTCATAGACCTGAGTATAATATGACATCTGAGGCTGGCAAGTAATATTTTTAATCATGTTTTTTGAGGGTGGGAGGGTGTTAGTGACCACTTGGGGAGTAAGGGGAGGTCATCCCCAATTCCCTTTAGTGGTCATCTGGTTATTCTGGGCACTTTTTTGTGCCGTATTCGTAATAAAAACAGGTCCGGGTGAAAACGTCCAAGTTTTACTCATGGACGTCTCTGCTTTTTTCCATTATGGGTCGAAGATGTCCAAGTCTTAGGAATGCCCAAGTCCCACCTTCACCATGTCTCTGATATGCCCCTTGAAATTTGGACATCCTTGTGACGGACTTCAGTTAGAGACATCCAAAATCGGGTGTCGATTATACCGATTTGGACATCTCCAAGTGATGGATGTCCAAGTGCCGATTTATGTCACTTTTTGGACGTCCATCTCTTTCGAAAATGAACCTGATTGTTAAGCATGAAAGTTTCCTTGGTTCTGCATATTAGACTTGTCTTTATTGTATGATTTCCCTCACTGCTATATCCTGTTCTTCTTTGTGTGGGGACTTTTATCCTTCTTTTATATATCACAGATCTTTTTTTAAAGAAACCATTGGGAGGCCCGTATAGAAGATACTAGTGAATATAATAAAGTTGCAGGGGATTTAGCATCTAAATACAAATGTAATGAGTGAATCAGTTGAAGGGACCTGAAACATGATCTAGTGACCTTACTAGTATGCGGCTCAAATGCTTGCGGGGTATCAAGGATTAATCCAAGATATTTATATACAATTGAGGATTTGAAATGTAATTGGTTTCCTAAATTGCAGAACATATAGTAGTGTCCCTAGATTTAACTGATGCTGTTGACCTTTGGCATGATTTGCTAGAGAATTAATTGAATTCTTTAACTCCTTTAAAGAAGAAATAATTTAAAGGATTTGTTGTATACCATGGTACATGACACAGCTCAATGACATAAGATACCGGATGTCGCTTCTTTGTCTGTTTATATTAAATGTTTGTAAAATTATCAGGATAAAATAGGGACCTCTAAGAAAACCTATTTTGACAACACAATAGAGGCTATAGCCTCTTGACCTCAAACACTGTTTGAGATTGTGAAGAGATTAACATCTCAAGACAGAGAACCTATGAACCTGTTTAGATGCCAAGATTTTGCCATAGCATTTTAGAGTAAGATCTCCAGTGTTTATAAATATATTTTTTCTTCCAAGGTGAGTATGTATGTCTTTTGCTGAAATACCCATTGATACTAAATGGAATTAGTTGTTGCCAGACTCAGCCAGCAAAATTGAGACTGCAATAAAGATCTGAATAACACTTCAAGCCAGTTGAATCTTTGCACAACTACAGTGTTTAAATCCTGAGGTTCAGATATTGCCGATTCTGCTGTAGCGATTGTTAATAAATTACTAGTGTTGAACCAGTATCAAAATAAATTAAATTAATAAAGTGGATAATTAAATAAAATGATGCTGATATTTGAATTCCACCAATTGTAAATCAATCTCATCTTTGTCCTCTTTAGTCATAGAAAAGGTTGTAGTTAACCAATTACATGATTTTAGAGATTTTCAAGAAGTATTAGATACTCTTCAATTTGCATTTCATGCTAAACATGGTATTGAGACTTTTATTATTATCCACTTTTGAATTTCTTTCAACATGTTAGAGTGTATCATGATTTTTTGACATGGTTTTCTTTACTGATTGTAAGAGTCAGTATTATTGTTGTTTAACATCTACGGGGTCGATATTCAAAGCCAGTTAACTAGGTAAGAGATCCCTGAGGGATTATACAGTGGCACTTACATAGATAGAGCTCCTGAATATCCCCTCAAAACCGGCTGTTGTGTGAGTGGTCTGGGGGTGGAGTTGGCACTTAACCAGATAAGTGATGATACTCAACCCCTAACCAATCAAGTTAACCGGCCAAATAGGAACATGTGGAGGGGCATAATTGAACGAAAACGTCTATCTCCATGGGCGTTTATCTCCAAGAACAGGTCCGTGAAGGGGCGGACCGAACCGTATTTTCGAAAAAATAGACGTCCATGTTTTATTCGACAATTTGTGAGCTGGGCGTTTTTGTTTTTCAGTGATAATGGAAAATGAAAGCGCCCAGCTCAAAAACGAATAAATCCAAGGCATTTGTTCATGGGAGGGGCCAGGATTCGTAGTGCACTGGTCCCCCTCACATGCCAGGATACCAACTGGGCACCCTAGGGGGCACTTTTACAAAAACAAAAAAAAAGGTAAAAGAGCTCCCAGGTGCATAGCACCCTTCCCTTGTGTGTTGAGCCCCCCAAATCCCCCTCAAAACCCACTACCCACAAGTCTACACCATTATTATAGCCCTAAGGGGTGAAGGGGGGCACCTACATTGTCGGTACAGTGGGTTTGGGGGCTTGGACGACTAATAAACATTAAGCAGCACAATTGTAACAGGTGGGGGGGATGGGCCTGGGTCTACCTGCCTGAAGTCCACTGCACCCCCTAACAACTGCTCCAGGGACCTGCATACTGCTGCCAGGGAGGTGGATATGACATTTGATGGTGAAAATAAAAAGTTGTGAAACATCATTTTTTGTGGTGGGAGGGGTTAGTGACCACTGGGGGAGTCAGGGGAGGTTATCCCCGATTCCCTCTGGGGGTAATCTGGTCATTTAGGGCACTTTTTGGGGCCTTATTCGTGAAAAAACAGGGTCCAGGAAAAGTGCCCTAAATTCTAGCTACAAACGCATACTTTTTTTCCATTATCGGCGAAAGGCGCCCATCTCTCCTCGGCCGATAACCACGCCCCAGTTGCACCTTCGCCACACCTCCGACACGCCCCCGTCAACTTTGTACGCTTCCGCGATGGAGTGCAGTTGAAAACGTACAAAATCGGCTTTCCATTATACCGATTTATTCGTTTTTGTGAGATAAACGTCTATCTCCCGATTTGGGTCGAAATCTAGGCATTTTTCTCTTTCAATTATAAGGTGGATAGTAGCAGTTCTGTCTTTGGCTGATTTAACTTAAGAGCCCTTTTACCAAGCTGTGGTAAAAGGGGCTATGCTAGCAGCAGCGCATGTTTTTGTTACAGGCCAAGGACCCTTTTACCGCAGAGGGTAAAAAGGACAAAAAAAGAAATGGTTGTGTGGTAAGTTTGCACTTCATGAGCGGCTATTTTGGAAGGGAGCACTTCTACCTATTGAGGAATTTTGAGGAGAGAAAACAATGGGGGATTGAGGAGTTCTCCCTTAATCACTGCCCAAAATGAACACTCTTTAAAAAATCCCTAAATATGCCCAAGAACAGCTATGGACATATTCCTTCAGGGCTCCTATGCTAACCCAGTGGTAAAAATAAGGAAATAAATTTCCATAGAGCTGGAAATGGCATGCACTGGGTGCGGAATTATCGCTGATCTGTTGCGGTAGCCCAGCAGTAGTTCCAGAATGGCACATGGCAAGCCTATTGCCGCACGTCAACCTTTTAGTAAAAGAGCCCCTGAGCCAGTTAAAGACAATATTGGCATATGGGCTCCCTGAGCCCATACACCAGGCCCCCTCCCTGCCCATCTTCAAATCCTTGCTCAAAGCCCACCTCTTCAATGTCACCTTCGGCACTTAACCACTACACCTCTGTTCAGGAAATCTTGACTGCCCCAGTTTGACATTTCGCACTTTAGATTGTAAGCTCCTTCGAGCAGGGACTGTCCTTCTTTGTTAAACTGTATAGCGCTGCGTAACTCTAGTAGCGTTCTAGAAATGTTAAGTAGTAGTAGTAGTAGTAGTATATGTCTGATTAAATTACAACCAGCAGCACATGCCTGAAATGGCCCGGCATTGAATATCCAACCATAATTTTGATGGTGGTGGTCAGAATTTAAAAAATGCTCACTGCCACTGGATAAACATTGACCCCTATACATATTACCCATTTGTCAATTATTATCAAGTTTAGGAGTTATGTGTAGATTATATGCTGCTGATCTACAATTTTTTTGCATCCATTAATACATAAAGACTTGAATGTCTGCCAGCGAGCTATGCTTGATTGTTCAGAAAGCTGAGGCTATGTTTTTATATGGATCCCCAATCAGTTTCTGACTCAGTTTTCAGTTGATGAATGATGGATGGATTATCTCCATCTTCACCAAACTTAAGACTTTAGGTGCAATTCTAAACCTTGGGTTGTCAGTGAAAGCAAATGTGAAAGCTGTATTGAAAATAACCTTTTTCAACAGACATGCTTGAAGCCTTTTGTGAGTGCCAACAGTGTTAGCACTGCAATTCAGCCAATGATACTATTGTATTTAGACTACTGTAACAGTCCTTTATTAGAGCTCTCAGATGCTGTATTAAGGCACTGCAGGCTGACCAGAATGCAGCCACCCAAATATTAAAGGGACTTGTTGGTTTGAACACAGGCAGTCCCATTTCAGATAGAATGTAGAAATTAGAACTGAGAAATCCAAATCAGGACATGTCCAATTCCAGTGGCAAACAATCTGCTGACATTGGGGGGGGGGGGGGGGGGTCTTTTACTATAAAAGATTAGCTCGAGTTATCTACAACAGGGCCCATAGGAATAAAATGGGCCCTGCTGCAGATAACACGAGCTAATCTTTAGTAAAAGACCCCCATAGAGCCTTCAAAAATATATCCAGAAATGCATGTGCATTGGCTACATGCAGTGGGAGTAACCATTTTACATTTGTCAATGTGGGAAACAGCAAACACACAACTCAGCAACTTGCACATCTAACCTGCAACTGCTAACACATACACACATAAAAGAGTAATTCGGAAGTTAGGATGTTTAAATACCATTACTTAGAGTTGTATGTCTGCCATGTAAATGCTCCTAATTAAGTACTGAGGCTGAACTATTAATTTGACAGTGTGCTAGATCAAAGTACTTAAGTAAAAAGTAACAATTAATGTATATTTAATATTAAAATAAAAGTACAATGAAGAACACATTAAAAACTTTCCTTAAGTAAAAGTAAAAAAGTTACTGGCTAATATAATTTTTGAGTAAAAAGTAAAAGTACCGTAACTACAGTGAATGCAACAATTGTTAACATTTTTATATACCAACAATTTTATTACTCTACGTTCAATCTACTTCACTTTTAGTAAAAATAAATTTTGAAACAGACCGTCATTCATGTGAGTGCGTTTAATATGTCACAGCTAAAAAGGTGTTCAACAACTGCACTTTCAGGAAATAGATTGTTCATTCTTATTAAAAAAAAGTTCCTCCAAATCAGGCCAGGCTAAAGTATTACTGATGCCTTTTAACTGGATCTGCAGGTACTGAGTCTCCTTATAGCAAAGAATGCTTATCATCATCATCATTGTCATTATCATCTGCATTAGTAGCAGTGCTAATTCATTACTTACATCTTCATCTTCCTTATCATTGTCATGCTGTCCAATTACAGAGAAGGCTTTCCCAACGTTGAAATCATTGTCTGTTGTCGTCCTAACTATTTTTCGTTTGATGCCAAACTGAATTTATTCAAGAACTTATGCAAGAATGTCAAATGTATAGAAACTCTTTAGTCTTAAGGCCAGACAAGCAGTCTGTCAATGCAGTGTAAAATGTAAAATTTTCCATGGGAAATCCAGCAGTCAGTTGAGGTAGAGAAATGTGTCTGTTCACCAAGAATTGCAACCAGCTTAGGCTTCATGTCCGCTTCAAAGTTACCAAACTCGTCACTTCTGTTTGGCTGGACACTAGTAACCAGTTCAACAAGCACAGTCAACTCTACTGTTCTCATAGGCTGCATTCCCTGAACACCAACATTTAAGATGAGATGATCCACTGTTTGTGTGACGAGGTTTGCAGTTGCAAAATCCTGTTCCAGGTTTTGCTGTTTCATTTGGTTTATTGAGGAATCATCAATAAGGTCTCTCTGCCACTTTTACTTTTTACTTCAAGCACCAGAAGTAGCTAGGTAAAAGTAGTGAAAATTGGTAAAATTATTACTTCAGTAAAAGTAACACATTTTTCCTGTAGTTCTTTACAAATAAAAGAACAAACTTTTACTTAAATACAGTAACTAGTTACATTTACTTAGTTACTGTACAACACTGAATTTTGAGGAGAGAAAACAATGGGGGATTGAGGAGATCTCCCTTAATCACTGCCCAAAATGAACACTCTTTAAAAAAAAAAAAACCTAAATATGTCCAAGAACAGCTATGGACATGTGCAGGTTTTGGTTTCACCCAAGTCCCACCCACACCAAGCCCCCCTTGCCAGTGCAGATTTACACATGTAAATCTGGTCTTTTTAAAATTGAGTTTTCTACATGTATTCAAGATAATATGTGCAAATACTGGCATTTACACATCTAAATCATGAAGAGGGATTTTCAAATAACTGGTAAAACCCCAATTTTGCATTCTCTACACTACAGATTATTGAGTGTATAAAATTCTCATGGTAGTTCATAAAGCCTTAATCAGTGAGGCCCCTATATCTATATATTGCTCTGCATTTAAAACTTTAATCGACCATTGCAAATGTTCTGGTCAGAAAATCAATGCCTTTTTGGATAAAGATATCATTGGGGTCAGTAGTACGTCTGGCTGAGACCTACACACTTGTATTTTCAGTAGTAACAACAACATTATGGAATTCATTACCTGTGGATTTGAGACTGTTAACCAATGCTGTTACTTTCGTAAACAGCTTAAAGCATTTTTTGTTTAGGCAAATGTTCCTGTAATATGACAGAATGTGATACTGTTTATGTAGAATGTGACACCATTCTTGCATTCAATGTACTTTAATGTCCAAAATTTTAAAGAAAACATTAAGGGGCCCTTTTATTTAGCTGCAGTAAGCACCAACTCATGGTTATCACAGGTTAAAATCCACTACCGCGGGATGCATCCAGGCATCCTGCAATAGTTTTGTGTTTAGCGTGCGCTACCTATGCATTAAAAAATAGAAAATATTTTTTAGCACTGGGGGTGTGATTGGGGCGGAGATTAGGTGTGTCCAGCGCTAATCGGTTAGCACGTGGTTAGCACAGGAGCCCTTGCTGCCTAGTAAAAATGGAAAATGAGGCCATTTCACAGCTGTGCTAAAAGTGGCCTCAGTGCATGGGGAAGCCCTGCGCTACTGATACTGCAGGTCCCTTTTTAGCGCGGCTTAGTTATTTATTTATTGTAGTATTTGGATACCTTTTATTTTTCACTGTTTTAATGGTTGTCATTTTATGATTCATTTATTGTGTATTTAGGTTGTTAAACTACTTAGAAATTTAACATAAGCAGATTAGAAATGCTTTAAAAGATAGCTAAAATGAGGGCGCTGATGTAGAGGAGTTGGGGCGGATCTGCTGGCATTTTGTTTCTCTTTTTCCTTATTTAATTAACGTGGAGGGGCGTTTTTGAAAGAAACATCTAAGTTGGAATTTGGACGTCTTTGTAGGATGTTCAAATTTGGAAGCAGGGAAAAGGAAATTTTCAAAAAAAGATGGACGTCCATCTTTGTGTTCGAAAATTCCTTGGACATCCTTGGATTTGGACGTCTTTTATTTTCAGCCATTTCCAAGTCTAAAACGTCCAAATTCAAGCCATTTGGACATGGGAGGAGCCAGTATTTTTAGTACACTAGTCCCCCCTGCCATGCCAGGACAGCAATCGGGTACCCTAGGGGCACTGCAGTGGACTTCATAATCTGTTCCAAGGTACACAGCTCCCTTACCTTGTCTGTTGAGCCCCCCAAACCCCCACCAAAACCCAGTACCTCCAACTGTACACCACTACCATAGCCCTTATGGGTGAAGGGGGCATCTATATGTGGGTACAGAGGGTTTCTGGTGGGTTTTGGAGGGATCGCTGTTTCCTCCACAAATGTAACAGGTAGGGGGGGGGGGCTGAGTCCACCTGTCTGAAGTGCACTGCACCTACTACTAAACTACTCCAGGGACCTGGATGCGCTGTCATGGACCTGAGTATGACATCTTAGGCTGGCAAGTAATATTTTAAATCATGTTTTTGAGGGTGGGAGGGGGTTAGTGACCACGGGGGGGGGGGGGGGGGAAGTAGCGGGAGGTCATCCCCGATTCCCTCCAGTGCTCATCTGGTCATTTTGGGCACCTATTTGTGCCTTATTCGTAATAAAAACAGGTCCGGGTGAAAAGTCCAAGTTTTAGACCTGGACGTCTTTGCTCTTTTCCATTATGGCTCAAAGACATCCAAGTCTTAGGAATGTCCAAGTCCCGCCTTGACCACGGCTCCGATACGCCCCCTTGAGATTTGGACGTCCTTGCAACAGACTTCAGAGAAAGACGTCCAAAATCGGGTTTCGATTATACCGATTTGGACGTCTCTGTGAGATGGACGTCCCAGTGCTGATTTATGTCACTTTTTGAATATCCATCTATTTTGAAAATGAGCCTGATAGTAGCATAGTAGATGACGGCATAAGTACATAAGTATTGCCATACTGAGACAGACCGAAGGTCCATCAAGCCCAGCATTCTATTTCCAACAGTGTCCAATCCAGGTCACAGGTAAAGACTTGTACGGTCCATCCAGTCTGCCCAACAAGATAACCTCATTGTGTGTAATACTTTATATGTATACCTGTCCTTGATTTGTTCTTGCCATTTTCAGGGCACAGATGATAGTAGTCTGCCCAGCACTGGCTTTGCTTCCCAATTACCAGTGTTGCCACCCAATCTCCACTACTCTTCTGTGAATCCATTCCTTCTAAACAGAATTCCTTTGTGATTGTCCCATTAATTTTTAATTCTGTTACCATTTTCATCTCAATGGGAGAGCCCCACAGGAGAGCATTCCAAGTATCTACCACCCTCTCCATGAAAAAATACTTTCTGACATTATTCCTGAGTCTGCTTCCCTTTAACTTCAATTCACGTCCTCTTGTTTCTACAGCCTTTCTGTCTCTGGAAAAGGTTTGTTTGCGGATTAATACCTTTCAAATATTTGAATGTCTGTATCATATCACCCCTCTTTCTCCTTTCCTCCAGGGTATTCAGGTCAGTATGTCTCTCCTCGTACGTCTTGCAACGCAAATCTCATACTGTTTTTGTAGTTTTTCTTTGCACCGCTTCAAGTCTTTTTACATCTTTAGCAAGATATGGTCTCCAAAACTGAACATAATACTCCAAGTAGGGCCTCACTAACAATTTGTAGAGGGGCATCAACACCTCCTTTCTTCTGCTCTCTATGCAGCCTAGCATCCTTCTGGCTGCGGCCAGTGTCTTGTCACAATGTTTCTTCACCTTCAGATCCTTGGACACAATCACCCCAAGGTCCATCTTGAATCGAGCTTACCAGTCTCTCCCCACCAATCCAGTATCATCTTGGATCTTATTTCATTGTTAGTGGTTAAAGATTGAAACTGTTATGTGGTTTGTTTTTGATTTTCCTGTTCTATATTTCTCATTTTTCTCTTGTATCATGTTACTATGAATTTTGCTTGAATATTCTTGTTTTAAATCATAATAAAAATTACATTTAAAAAATAATAAAATTAATAATGACAGAATTCTACATAAGAGAAAGGAGAAGGAAAGAGCTGGAGTAGTTTATTCTTCACCTTGTGTCTGCTCAATCAGGCTCTTGTGTGGCAGCTTTGAAGCCTTATGTTGGTTCATAGATTGCACTGGTTCATTTCTTCTCTTGCACAGGTCTAAATAGATTTTCTTGATTTTTTATAGTGAAGGGCTAAGAAATATTGGCTTCTAATTGTTCATTGTTATGCATACCTTCAGATAATTCATTTGAGCAGCTTGTGAATGATTTGAATTGCCTGGCTTCTTATCTAATTGACTGATCTCTATGTGAGGACTAATGAATCTTCCAGAAATATAACTGATGAGCAGCATGCAGCATCCATTGTGCCTTCTATTGGCACCTGATCCAAAATAGTAACAAACATGCATTTTGTTGGCTCAACAGACTTTAACAGCACCTTTATCTTTAAATTCCTGTCCTATAGGTTCCTATAAGGAATCCTTATAATGAGGGATGTGAGACCACTCACCCATCCTCAGTCCTGACAGCATACTCAAAAACACAAATACAGCAATTTCATATATCTAAGAAAAAAGTATGCCCCATCATAAACAGCTAGAGGAAAGCCAAGCCTGGACCTCCAGGACAAAATTGTGAGCTTAAGCTTAATGTTCACCGCCTAGTCGATGTTAATGCTTTGTTCAAAGGACCTCCTTTGAACCACTCCTAGCTCGGTTACCCCCCCCCCCCCTAAGGTGGAGGAGTCCTTCCTGCTGCAAGATTCAAAGTTCTCCTGTCCAGTCAGGCAGAGACACAGTGGAGAAGAAACTTTCCGAGCCTTTTACGCTCTTGAAATTCCACCCCCTGCATGCCTTGGTGAGCAAGGCTCTCTAGAGCCTGACACTATCGCCAAGGCCTGACCTCAGGGGTGAAGCTTACCCCCCCCCCCCCATCACCATTAACGCCGGGCTCAGTACAAGCCGGTCGCCCTTGGTATCAAATGACACAGGGTAAAGAGGTCACCTTTCCAGTGGTTTATAAGCAGAAAATGGCTATCATAGACCATCCAAAATATTATCCTCTTCAGGGAATTCTTAATACTCTCTTTGTTTCTTTTATTGACAGTAAAGAGAAATATAGGAGTAGGGATTTATTTTTATTTATATATTTACATAGGCTTAATATACCATCTTAGATCAGTACGCTGAAAAACAGTTTAGAAAAACACGAGACAGAAGGCTCAATATTTAGACTGTGGTAATTAACCTGGCTAACTACCGCTATTGACACTGAGCCCAGATGTTCAATACTGGGCCATTTCTAGTGACCGGCATTGGATATCCAGTTTATTTTTGACCAGTTCAAACTTAACCAGCTAATCCGATATTCTGCACTGGTTGGTTAAGTCTGAAGTGGCCAAAGATAGGCCTGGTATTCACATGGACAAATATGGCCACCAAACTTAGCTGGTTGCCTTTAAGGGAAGAGTAGACAGAGACTAAAGATTACAAATTATCCTTGACAACTTCTAAGCAGGTTGTAGATGCAAACAAAAAACACAATTTGTCTGCATACAACTGCTAGAAACCAAAAATAAAAATAAGATGGGAGAGCATATAGTACCATCTGAAAGACCTAGTGGAAGGAGGATAACATGGTGAAAGGGTGGATCTAATTGGAGGAGATATGGTGCTATATATTAAAAAGAATATTGTGTCAAACGTAATACATATTCTGCGGGAAAATGATTACAGTGAGGAATCTTTAAAGATAGAATTTCCATATGTGAAGGGAAAAAGAATAGTGATGGGAATGCACTACCTCCTAACTGGCTAGAATTAACAGACTAATGATGAATTGTTAGCAGACATTAAGGAAGCTAACACATTTGGCAATGCTATAATAATGAGTGATTTCAGTTAACAAAAATATATAACAAACAATGGAATGAAAAATCTCAACTATCTTAAAGAACACCCACTCCACTTAGCTTAGGGTTGTTCCCCCCCAACCTGCTGACATACACTAAAAAAAAAAAAGCATATATCAAAAACAAAGAAAGAAAAAAAAAGTAGTCAAAAGAGGAGAAAGAAGACCTCAATAAAAATGTGCCCTTTAATCAATCAGAGGTCGGATCAACATTTTTCATTCAAAGGTTTTCAACATGTACTCAATTAAACTTACAGAAAAACAAACATTCATGAATCAAGCAGTGGGGTGATCAATATCTCTGCAAGACTGAGAAAAGAAACTGGTCTGAAATTTCCTAGTCCATGTCATTCGTTACCAAATTTACAACATTCAATATCTTAAAATAAATGAACAGTCACTAGCACTTAACTTGTACAAAATGAAATCCTCTTCAATTCCTTCATGGGACGTTCAGTAAATTTCACGACAGGGTCCACTGTTTTGCCAAAACAGAGTGTCAGGGAAACTCATTTATGGCCATTGGGAAACTGGATCAGATGGCTATGGAAGAGAAAGATGCTGCTAAATCAAAAACTCCAATCAGCAAACAAAGCATCACAGTGGCAGCTCTCTGTTAGCCAATCATATGAATCTCCTACTTCGTTCTATCATATTATTGAGCTCCAGCAGTTCCTCTGTTTGTAAGATAAATATCCAACTTTGCTCACATTGTCTACTCTAAGGCCTTCTTTTATAAAGCCACGCTAGTGATTCCCACGCGGAAAATGAGAGGAAGCCCATAGGAACAGATAATCTTTATACAGAAATATTCCTCAATCAAAAGCAGTGCAAGGGGCAGAAAAACCATCGCAAGAAGATCCTAGACCTCAGCTGATTCCAACTCAGTTTTTATTAAAACTGATGAAAGTTGCTCTACATGAGAACTATTTTCTATTTGATCACCATTTCTATCAATAATCTCCGGAGTAGCAATGGGGGGGGGGGGGGGGGGGGGGGGGGGAGCATGTGCTTCTACTATAGCTAAATTATTTATGGCCCAATTTGAAGAAACTTGGGTTTATAGTTTGTGTTTTTTTCCTGCAGGTGGTGTGCTGGTGACTTTCTTTGTTGATTATAACTAGCATGCCACTCAAATCATATTTTTGGATTTTCTGATTAATTATCAGGGTGGTTCTTTTTGCAACACATTATATATCAAGCCAACTAAACACAATACCTTGTTGTATGAGAGAAGCACCCTAGATATTTGGGGCTGGATTCAGTAAATGACACTCAAACTTTGGTGCCAAAAAAAAAAAACAGAAAATCAGCTCTGAACAGTATTCTATAAAGGGTGTTCCAGGATGGGCCATCTTTATAGAATAGTGTGTAGCTCCAGGATCTGCGCTCACATTCAGATGTGACCATTTACACCAAATGAAACCAGGAGTAAATCCCTGTGTGAAAGTTGGGTTCAGATCCCCAGTATTCTATAACACTGCATGCATGTTAAGGAAATGCTCCTGACCCACCTATGTCCCTCTCTTGGCAGATCTGCATGGCAACACTTAGGCACTATTCAATAAGTGGGCAAGTAAATGTGTGTTTTCGCACCAATCTACATTTTTTGCCCCATTTCAGTGCCTTGCATCCATTAGAATGCTTTTCTGTACCAAAAATGCAGCACGGAAGTAGCACCTAACATTAGGTACCATGCATAGAATTCCCCCACTGAAGTCTATTATTCCGTTGTCACAATTTTACGATTGTTAGAAATTATGTTTTTTCAATGAAGAATACTGGAAGATGTCCACTGTATTGAGTAAAAAAAATTGCAAAGCCAGGATTACCCAAAGAACATTGTGAAATGGGCTGAAAAGTGTTAATAACTTTATTGAAGACATGAAGGAAATCTGCTGCATTAGTATTTAATTTTCATATGGGAAACTATGATTAATTGAGAAAAATGGTTTAAAAAATGTAAAAGGAGCAGTTGAAAAGGTTAAAGTGCCCTTGTACAAAGGTGCAGTAGGGCTACTGCGCCGTTAGCCTGCGCCAAATCAGCCCTACCTCCGGAGTACTGAGGGAGCTGGTAGTAGTTTTGAAGTTGGGATGCGCAGTTTCCCACAGTAGGAAATAATTTTCTATTTTCTACCGCAGGGGCATTCCTGGTGGTAATTGGCGGTGTGGCTACATTGCTGCACCCGGCCCAATTACCACGGGGTTAGCCTGTGATTCCTTATCCCCTATTAAACAGGTGGCAGTAGGGGCTCAGGTAGTAAATAGCTGTGCACTGATTTTTATTTTAGGGCACTGCTATTTACTGCCCCATTTTTTAAAAGGCCTTTTTTTCTGCCATGGTAAAAACTGGCCCAGTGCACACCAGGAGTGGGGTGATAACTGAGGCACCCACCCCATAATAGCCAGGCCCCCTGCAACAAGTCACAGAATCTAAGACAAGACAGAATTGGTGTGTAGAGCCTGAACTCCGTCATTAAAACTTGGGGTCCATAGGTCAATTTTAGCAATGGAAAAGGTGCCTTTACTGAGTACTCCCAAGTACCCCCTCAAAAAAAAGCCCTGGGCATGCTAGTGTTTTTAGTACCTGAGCTCATCACCTACTATGGGAGGCAGCCCGGCTACTTCCCACATTCTGAATATCAGCCCCATCGATTATAAAATACTTTAATTTATGCACACACTTATGTAAAGTATGTGCCTTCATTTATACCAGCTCTCAAGCAGATGCATTCTCTACCACATACACTAGTATTTTAGGCACTTACCATTGTGCTTTGTTATTAATTTGAAAACATCTGAAGCAGCCTTGTAATTCCAGGAAAGAAGGATAAATTTGGAATCTAGGTTTATGATCTGCCTTTTCTAAATCCCAGCTCAAGGCGAAGTTATTTATTCAGATGCATGAGTTATTTCCTTGCCTAAATTGGCTTACAATCTAGTTGTACCTGAGGCAATGGAGAGTGAAGTTATTTTCAAAGCACTTAGACTTACAAAGTTACATGCGAAACTTTGTCAGTCTAAGTTCTTTGAAAATGAGCCCCTTTTAAAGCATGTCAGTGGATCCAGCTTATTGCTGTGTGAGAGAAAATGAAATTAGTATAGAATACTACCTGAACAGGGTACATACAGGGATATGCACAAGCACTGACGCCATCCTTACAGTTGGCGTAAATGCTTGTGCCTAGGTTCCAGTGATACATGCATAATTTACCGAATTTTGTAAGCTACGGGGCAGATTCTATAAATGACACTTCAAACTGTGTGCGCTGAGTAGCCATACTGGGTCAGACCAATAGTCCATCTAGCCCAGTATCCTGGCAGAAACCCAAATTGTGGCAACATTCCAGAACCCCAAGGAGTAACAAGATTCCGGAATCATAACAAATAGCAAGATTCCATAAAGAATCTCAAAGAGTAGCAAGATTCTGGAACTCTAAAGAGTAGCAACATTCCATGCTACAAATCCCAGGGCAAGCATTTGCTTCCCATGTCTGTCCCAATAGCTGACTATGGACTTTTCCTCCAGGAATTTGTCCAAACCTTTTTTAAACCCAGATACGCTAACCGCTGTTACTACTTCCTCTGGCAAAGAGTTCCAGAGCTTAACTATTCATTGAGTGAAAAAAAATATTTCCTCCTGTTTATTTTAAAAGTATTTCCTTGTAACTTTCTTGAGTGTCCCCTAGTCTTTCTACCTTTGGAATGAGTAAAAAATCGTTTTACTTCTACTCGTGCTACATGCCCTTTATAGAATAGCGATTAGGGCTGATTTCCATGCCAAACTTTAGAACCAGGGGAGGGTCATGCCTAAAAAATTGTTGCCAAAAAACCCCTGCTTAAGCACTATTCTATAAGCCACACCTAAAGTTAGGCACCGTTTATAGAACAGCACTTAAGTCCCAGGGGTCATGCGTAAATTTAAGCACTTTCATTTGCACCAATGAAAATGTGGAGCAAATGCCCCCACCTAAATTTACACACACAACTCCCTTATTCTATAATTGTGTGCATTACCCAAAACCACACCCATGATCCACTCTGAACTGCCCATTACACTCTCATTTTTGCACCCCCTTTTTTGCCTAAATTTACGCATGTACATTTTATTTGATTCCAATTAGCATTAATAATCGCTTGTTAAAAAGCCAATTATTGGCACTAATTGGCTCATTATTCAATTATATTGCGCATGCAAATTGGGTGCACACCCAAATTTCACACACAATTTTTGGTGACTTGTATAGAATTAGGGGCTGGGTATAATTGCTGACACCTAAGTTAAGCGCACTGAGGCAATATCTATAACTACGTGCACACGCTCATGGCCACGCCCTCTTTTAAGTTTTGTGCTAGTAGAGTTAGGCACTGTATCATATGCACATGTAAATTTTAATGAGTGCCAATTAGCATCAATAATTGGTTATAACATTACTCAGGGGCACTTTTACTAAAGTTCTTGACAGGGGCTGAGGCCCCCTTTTACCACAGTGAGTAAAAGGCTGTCTTTTTTTTTTTTAAAGAAATGGCAGTGCAGTAAATGAACTACTTACCGTGCAGCCATTTCAGGGGGGAGCACTTACCGCTACCCATTGAGGTGGCGGTAAGAGCTCCTGCACTAACCTGGCGATAGCCTGGCATTGCCCGATTACTGCCAGGTAAATACCAGCGCTACAAAAATAGTAAATATTTTTGTAGTGCCAGAAATGGCGCATGCTAGGGGTGGGAACTACCACCGGGTTGCTGCAGTAGCCCGACAGTAGTTCCGGAATAGCGAACGGTAAGCCCATGTTGATCTTACTGCCACTCAGTAAAAGGGCCCCTCAATTAATTTTGCACACACAAATCTGGGCACCATATATAGAATCTGGGGGTATATGTATAACTGTACACTCTGTTCAAAATCAATATATAGACTTTTATTTCAGCAAAATCTAATATCAAAGACACAACAATGAGCTGAAAAACACCTTGGTGTTCATATCACTGTCCCTCAATATCAAAAACTGTATTGTTCATTCTAATTAAATGGAGGAAAAGACCTCAAATGTCCTGGCTAAGCAGCAAGTGTAAAGTCTTAATCCCAGCTCATACTGGACTCCAATCATATCACTGGTCAAAAAACCTCCACATTTCCTATAGTTTAATTCTTCTAATTGTTAATTATTGTAAATTAACGCAGCTTGGTAAATGGGGCCCTTAGTTTCCTGTAATATGTGTTGACTAAGGGTTGACTGTGTCCTTCAATGTATGTTTGTGCATCCATAATCACTGCAGAGCTACCTGTATCTGCAGGTTTAATGACAATGTTTTGGCAGTTCTTTCTAGTGGAGACGGGTTTACAGAATTTTCTTCTTTTGTTTGTTGGAAAGCTGTGATTTCATCCTATGTCTGAAACTTTCTATGTAGTTGTCTAGTTTATTATTTTATCAACCTTTTGGGGTGAAATACATGTTCTTTTGTTCAAAATTGTATTTCAGGCTTTTGGGAACCTATTTTTTGTGGAAGTGTACCTTCAAGCATAGTTTTCTAAAGAATTCTTCCAGGTTTGAATATAGTTGAATTTCATCTAGTTTGTTGGATGGACAAGTGGAGGAGTGGCCTAGTGGTTAGGGTGGTAGACTTTGGTCCTGAGGAACTGAGTTTGATTCCCGGCACAGGCAGCTCCTTGTGACTCTGAGCAAGTCACTTAACCCTCCATTGCTGCATTGAGCCTGCCATGAGTGGGAAAGCGTAGGGCACAAATGTAACAAAAAAAAATCACAGTCCTTTGGAGAATACAGAGATTGCATGCTGTGATAATTGGTAGTTTGACAGGTTTGCTATCCCCATTTTGATTTGCATCAGTGTGGTCAGTGGAGGTTTTCCTGCAGGTAATCTGCTGACTTTCATGATCTCCTAGTTTGTTTGCATTCTGATTCTCTTACACCTCTGGAGAGTGTATCCAAGTTGTTTGGGTCTGGTCCATCAGGTGTAGTATCATTGGTGATCTGAAATGAGATATTCTCTCTTTGATTCTACAGGAGAGAAGTTAGCTTTTTTTCTTTCTTATAGACAGCAATATCTTGGGGTTTTTTTGCTTGGATTTCTTGTTGGTTTTTCTTCATTTGGTTGATAAGCTAGGGGTTTAGCTCCTGAATATTCATAAAATATGAATAACAAAAAACGCTGGCACAAAACATGTCTGGCATAATTTCTACAAAAATGGCCATATAGATGTCCCTACAGAGCAGGGGGGGGGGCAGTTTAATGGGACCCAGGTACAAATCCCATCTTAATTGGGATAAAACATTTTATCTATGCAGATGAAATAACTGTGATACAGTCTTTCCCAATTGTGGTCTGAAACATTATTAGAACTTGTATTAGCATGGTAGATAGCTGGATTTCAGCTCATCGACTCAAACAAAACTAAGGGCCCTGTTTCCTAAGCCTCGTTATAGGTACACTAGCGTTTTTAGCGTGCCCTAATGCTAGAGACACCCATAATAAACAGGGCCCTAAGGGGTCCTTTTACAAAGGCACGCTGAAAAATGGCTTGCGGTAGTTTAGGCACAGGTTTTAGGTGCATGCCGATCCATTTTTTAGTGCGCCTATAAAAAAGGCTTCTTTTTTTTAGCCAAAAATGCACATGCGCCAGCCATAGACCTAGCGGTAAAGAATCTGGGCGGTAATGACATTCACGCATCCGTTACGCATGCCAGAAAATAAAAAATATTTTCTAGACACGCATAGCGGACATGCACCAAAATTAAAATTACCACAAGAGCCATGTGGTGACCAGGCTGTAACTCCAATTTGGCACGCGTTCGGCATGCGTATGCACCTAAGCAGCTTAGTAAAAAGGGCCCTAAGTTTCTACAGCTTGTCTCTAAAATAGATCTAAGGTATACCGAGATCATATCTTTAAATGACAATAGTTTTCCTCTAGACCTTCACTCTAAAATTTTTACAATGAGTTTGTCATAGAAAATCAATTATCAAATATTCTTGAGAAAACTGAGAACTATCAAAAAATATTTCAAACCAGAGGTTATTAGGATTTTGGTACAATTATTATACTCTCAAGATTAGATTATTGCAATCTTAGTTTAGCCATCAGTTCAACATCTCTTATTAATCGTTTACAACCAGTTCAAATTTCGACTATCAAATTGATATATTATTTGACTATTAATTTGATATATCTAAATTTGATTCACTTCAGCCTTTCTATTCCAAACTTCACTGGCTACCTGTAGCTGTGAGAATACAATTTAACTCCCCTTTTATAGAGTTGCACTAGCAGCTGCCACACGGTATTGCCGACACAACCCATTCATTTTGAACGGGCTATGTCGACATTACTGCACCTGCAGCCGCTAGTGATGCTTTGTAAAAGGGGGTAAATTAGGTGTTACTATTTCACTCCTGCTTACATGTTAGATCTAGTGACCTTATTACAGGGGTCTACTGCAAGTTGGCTAATTTGTGGAATCAACTTCCTTTTTGCTTAAGATTATGTACTCATTATTTTAACTTTAGAAAAAAATCTGAAAACTTTGTTGTTTTGTAAAGTTTATTATCTAGTGTTTAATTAAGTGGATCTGTTGAATGTGAAATCGCTTTCCTATACATTAATGGAGTTCCTTTCTTGTTTCCTGTTTTTTTTAGCCTTTACACTGCTGTGTTCTACCTGTCGGCTAGAGCGGTATAGAAATTATTGCAAATAAATAAATAAAAATAAAGTATAGGTGGAATATAAGAACTGGTGTAACATAAACAACATATTGTTCAAATTAATGTGCATCCTGAGAGGGGGCCGGAAAGTCTGTTACAGAAAAGGGCTGGGGAAAGAAAACTTTGTCTAGCAGCCCCAGGAGACTACAGTTTCCAGAGGCCCTGGTATAGATTGCCCTCCCCTTTTTAGAGCAGCCCTTCCCCTTCGTCTGAGAGGCAGGAGGCACTGCAGTTCCCAGCAGGCCCCAGATAGAGCACCTGACCCGGCCAGGAGGCGTGTTCAGCACTACAATCCCCAGGCTCCTCAGAGAGGGGAGGGTGATTGGTCTAGGGGGTCTAAACAGGAGGATATCATGCAGCGGGGGGGAGAGAGGCAGAGGGAGGAATCCATGGATTGGCAGCCTTAGAGGGAGGACAGGGTATTTCTCAGGACACAATGTTGGACCAGGAACCTATGGATGTCTCAGCTCTGGCCAAGGTGAAAGGTCAACAATTGAAAGGGCTCATAGAAACCTTGCTTTCTGGCTTGGTGCAAGGTGGGAGAAGGTTTCTGGGAAAGGAGAAAAGAACCCGATAGAAAGCTCAGGTGGGACACATGTGGGAGGATACCAGGAGATAGTGCTGATAAAGATATGGGAGGGGACGTCCCTTCAACCTCTACTAATTCTCAGGGAGACGGGTGGAGGAAAAGGGTTGAAGCAAACTACAAGCAGACTGTTCTGTCTGCACATGGACTTTGATTGGAACTGAATGCAGCAGAACTGTTATGCTTATAAATGAACTTGGATTGGAATTGGAAGCAGTAAGATTGTTCTGCCTACAAGTGGATTGAAGCTGAGAGCCACAGCTCTGCTCCATACATTCCATAAACCGATGGCCAGGGTCTCTGATTGGTGTTGGAACTGAGCTGCTGGGGGACGCCTGTGTGGATTTGGGTTTGCTATGAACTTTGGGGTTCTGCTGTGAACTGTGCTTTAAAGAGTGAGGAGTGGACTGATGTTTAACCGTTTGCTTTCTCCACATTATTAATAATTGGATTCCTCCTCTAGACTGATTAAGGAGGAGAAAGGAACCAAGGACAAAGCAGTACATTGCACTTGGGGCTACAACTGCACTAGGCAGATGCCTACATGACTGTGGAGAGCCCAGTCTATTGGGGGGTGAGCTTTAAGGGAGGAGTGAGTACCCTTAATTCAAGTGAGAAGCCGAAACTCACCCAAGTAAAGTGGAGTGAAGTATATCTACATATCCCAAGGCCCGACTAACCACTCTCCTACCTGTACACGGGGCGGGGATCTGCCCACCTGTGACCACAATCCTTAATGTCCATTGAGGCTATGGGAGTATTGTAAGCTCTTTGAGCAGGGACTGTCTTTCTTCTATGTTTGTGCAGCGCTGCGTACGCCTTGTAGCGCTATAGAAATGCTAAATAGTAGTAGTAGTAGAGTACAGTGTTGAGCCTAGCTGCTTTAGCTACTTCAGTTGGACATCAATATCTCCTTGATGGCTATTTTATAACTTCATGCATTTTTAGAAATCCAGAATGCTTTGCTTCAGAATTCATGTCTCTTGGTTTGGCCAATTCACAGTACTTTAAAATGCAGATAGGCTGTGGCTCCTATAGGACCAGGATGAGTCACTGATCCAGATGCTAAAGCTGTTTAAGCCAGGGAGATCCCACAAAGTCACAGGCAGATAGTCTTCTCCTCCTTAGCATCCCCTCACTTTGTCTTTGAGTATTTGCACATACATTGACTTTGTTAGGATCTATACTTTTCTCCTAGGTTCAGTTTTACTACTGGTGATTCGCCACAGTCGTAGGATGCTATTCTTTGGATGTTTAATTCTACTCACTGGGGCTCTCTTCCAGCAGCTTACCAATGTAATTTTCTCTAGCCGGTAGGGTGCATTGTAAGAAAGGCAGTGCAAGAGCCCCCAGAGATCCCAGACAATGTTACTGTTGCCTTGTTCACTAGAAATGGTTCATCACTAGGGTACAGGTCTCAGGTGGTCAAATATTTATAAAACTGCTGGCCTTGCAACACCCAACAGGAAGCGGCCGAGTAATGCTTCGACACTTCAGCTGCAGGTATCCCCCACCATCATCATTCCCTTGATAGTAAATTTGAGTTTCAGTTCTTGGAAACTTGAAAACCAAATAGCTTTAATATACCTTTATGACTGAGTTGGTAAATGCCATCTTAGATGGCAAAACTGATATACAGCAACTCAACTTCTAAATCCATAAAGATACTACAGTGAACTTTAGGAATAAGTTTGTGTGATTGATATCTTTGTCCAGATACATCAGTTTAGCAGTGAAGTTCATTATTTTCAATTAAAATAAACCCAATTGGAGATATTTCCCCTGAGACAACCTGTGTAGCCTACATTAATTTCATTCCAAATAGTTTTCTTGGAAAATGCCAGTTTCAATGACAACTTAATTGGCTCCCAAAACATTATTTAATATACCAGCAAGCAGATTTTACTGTTCTCTAAAATTGGTATGTTTAGCCATGATTACAGTTTGATTCTGTTGTACCTTTGTTTTCCTTTGAAAGGAAATACAAATTAGGTTTAAACTACAATTCTTAGGTAGCGTTTGTGACATAAAATAAAACGAATTGCAGACAAACATTTTATTTTCCATCTCTAAGACTGATATTTGGCAATTAAGTGCTAATTGTTTCATATTAATGACTCCTCGCAACCTATTTAGCAAGTCAGCACCTAGCTGCGTCACTGTTTCAGAGCTAAAATAAAATTCTTTTGTCTCCCATTAATTTATTTTAGCTGAATACATCAGTAAAAAAAGAATCACAGAAGCTTTCGTGTACTACACCACGTCATCCAAGCTATTTAATGGTCATGAAGGTGGCAATTCTGTAAATTGGCAACTCATTTTAAATAACACAAGAGGCTCATCAAGGGGTCCTTTTACTAAGGCGTGGTAGGCCTAACGGGGACGTACCGCGCACTAAAAGGGCAGTACTGTGGGATGTGCTGAGGCATCCCATGATAGTTTCCGTTCAGCGTGTGCTCATTCCATGCTGAAAAATATTTTTTATTTTTCAGTGTGGGAGGTGTGCCCATGGGTGGAGCGGTAAACGTGGCTGTGCCAGTCGGGTAGTGTGGGCATATTACTGCGCACTACCTGATTAGCACAGGAGTAGTGTGGGAGTGCTTTCCACCTCCTAAATAGGTGGCAGTAAAGGTTCCCGGCATTAATGGCTACACGCTAATGGGGAAATTAGCGTATGGCCATTACTAAAAATATGGAGAGGGCCATCTTACTGCTGCGCTAAAAGTAACCCAGAGCCCACAGAAAACCCACACACTGACACTAACACTAGCCACATTTTTAGTGTAGCTTGGTTAAAGGACCCCTTAGTGCCAAGGGCACACCTAAGCTGGTATTGAATATTAGTCTTTCAATATCACAAAAGAATTTATTACATTGCAGTACCACCCTATAACGACTGATACTGCTACCTAATATTAAAAACCCACTCACTCGTCCTTTCATTCACCGCACACCACCTGTATCTAAATATAAATCGTTACATTCTAAACAGCCAACATAAGCTATGTTGGCTGTTTAGAATGCAACGATTTATATTTAGATACAGGTGGTGTGCGGTGAATGAAAGGACGAGTGAGTGGGTTTTTAATATAGGTAGGCAGTATCAGTCGTTATAGGGTGGTACTGCAATGTAATAAATTCTTTTGTGATATTGAAAGAATAGTGGAGTTCTTTTGTATAGATGTTAGTAGAGACTCTAGGTTAATAAGCATTATCCCCTAATTGGTATCATTGAATATTAGTGCAAACTGCATTGGAGTGCCACATGTTAGGGAATGCCGACTTAAATTCAATGGCTGGCATAAGTCAACATGCGTGAGGGCTCCTTTTACTAAGTGGTTAGTAAGCCCAGTGTGGGCTGACTGCTCACTATTCTGGAATTACCACTGGGCTACCGCAGGAGCCCAGCGGTAGTTCCCACCCCCAGCACATGCCATTTCTGGCACTAGAAAACATATTTTCTATTCTTGTAATGCCGGTGCTTATCCAGTGGTAATTGGGCAGCGGTTACCACAGGGTTAGTTCAGAAGCCCATACCGCCACCTCAATGGGTGGGGGTAAGTGTTCCTCCCTGAAATGGCTGCTGCGGTAAAAGGGGGCTCAGCGTGTGTCAAAAACACTGCTGACACTTAGCAGCTTAGTAAAAAGGGCCCTAAGTGCTCATGTAATGTGTGCGACGGATAGTGTTGTGTAAGTTGTGCATGTCATTTGGCAACATGCCCAAGACATGCCTATACTCTGCCCCATGTTTGCCTCCGGACATCTGCATACTGACAAGTTAGGCACACTCTGGTCGATATTCAAAATGATTTAACTAGCCAGAAGTGGCCGCTGACCAGTTAAATCTCTTGTTGGAGCTATCCCTAATTTTCAGTGGCACTAACCAGTTTCATCGCTGAAAATTAGCCTAAGTGAAACCTGGCTGTTTTGGGGCCATTGTGAGGTGGAGTCAGCAGGTTGGCCACCTGTGCCCTCTAAGTTGAGTGGGAGTCCTCCAGCTACAGTGCTGCCAGTGGGGTGGTGGTGTTTCAATATTGTGCTTTTAATGACTAGGGGCAAGCAGGTTCCCTGGAATCCTTCGTTGTCTGTCCCTCACTATTGAAAATGTGGGAGTAAAAACAGTACCACACAGTGGCCAATTCACAGTAACTTAAAAAGCAGAGCTAGCTGTGAATCCTTAGGACCAGGATGAGTCACTGCTCCCAGATGCTAAAGCTGTTCAAGCCTGGGAGATCCCACAAAGTCACAGGCAGATAGTCTTCTCCTCCTTAGCATTCCCTCACTTTGTCTTTGAGTATTGCACATACATTGACTTTGTTAGAATCTATACTTTTTTCCGAGGTTCAGTTTACTGCTGGTGGTTCACCACAGTCGTAGGATGCTACTGGTTCACGACATAGTCATAGGATGCGCTGGAGGTGGGTAACCACTAAAGATAGGACTGTGGTTTTTGCGATCCCATTTATATGGTTACCCTGACTGGTTAAGTGCTGTATACTGGCACTTAACCTGCCAACTAGGGTAACCGTATAAATGGGTTCGCAATAAAACACAGTCCCTATCTTTATGTGGTTACATAGCCACATTAAGTTCTGAATATCCAGCTGTGAATATCCAGCTCTGTATAATCCAGTTATTTATTGAGAAAGCCTGGACTTAGCCCAGAACAGTGACGGGAGTGGCCTAGTGGTTAGGGTGGTGGACTTTGGTCTGGGGAACTGAGGAACTGAGTTCGATTCCCACTTCAGGCACAGGCAGCTCCTTGTGACTCTGGGCAAGTCACTTAACCCTCCATTGCCCCATGTAAGCCGCATTGAGCCTGCCATGAGTGGGAAAGCGTGGGGTACAAATGTAACAAAAAAACAAGCAAACAAAAAAAACTGAATATCTGAGAATAACACTGGCGGCAGTCAACAAAACCCTCACCACCACGGCTGATATAAATCCCACTGTTTATAGAATAGCAGCCAGTACATATAGGCCCAGAACTGCCAATCACGTGTAAATGCTAGGATTCCTATACACTAAGCACTCTACTGGCACCTGCATTTAGCCACTAGCTAATAGAATTGCCTTTTAAGAGGACCATATTAACAGCATAAAGTAGTGCTTTCTGTGTGGAAATAGGCATTTGTAAAACTGTATGTAAAAATAGCTTATAGCTTGCATATGTTGAGCTTTACCCTGGCTGAATGGAAGACACAAGAGCAAAAACCCCTGGATTCTATATAGCGCGACCTAAATTGTGCACGCAAATCCAGTCATATTCTGGATTTGCACAAGCAACTTAATTAGTTATCAGGCCAATCAGTGCTTAACAAGCAACTATTGACACTATTTAGCATTAATTAGAATTTACACACAGAAATGTCTAAGAGGCTCATTTTCAAAGCACTTAGCCTCCCAAAGTTCCATAGAAACCTATGGAACTTAGCCTCCCAAAGTGCTTTGAAATATGCCTCTAAGCGTATTCTATAACATGATGTACGTAAATTCTAAGTCACATAGTTGAAAAGGGAGCGTGTTTGGGCATGGAATGGGTGGTCATGGGCATTTCTAAAATTTATACATACTGTTATAGAATATGCCTGATCCACACCTAATTTAGGGCATTGGCATTTACACCAGGTTTTATATGGCATAAATGCCCACGACTAAATGTAGTCATCCGGATGGCTGCTTGGCAAATTCTATAAACCGTACTGAAATTTAGGCATATTCTATAAAGTACGCCTAAATCTAGGCATATTTTTTTCAGCACAGATTTTTTAGGCATGATATATAGAATCTAGCCTGAGATATACCATATTCGACCAGACAAATTTTCAAGCATCCTCTCTCTGATAAAAGCCAATTCAGGTTACAAGTACTTGGCAGGCTCCAAAAGGGTAGATCTATTGAGCCTATTATTCAGCCAGTGGCGGGCAGCGCTTTTGCTGTTCGATGTCGACGTCAGACCCGGATATTCAATGCTAAGCCATTTCCGGCGAATGGCATTTAATAGCAAGGTGGTTTTTTAACTGTTAAAAAGTTAGCCAGTTAAGCCGATATTCAGTGCTAACTAGTTAATTTTTTTTAGCAATTAAAGATAGGCCTGCTATTTATACGGCCTTTAATCACTGAACATAGCCTGTTAAGCACTGAATAGCTATGTCTGACTGACTACATTGTGTGATTTAGCCTGTTAGTGGCTAGGCTCTAACCACTGATATTTAGCGGGAGATGACCAGTTATCTCCCACTGAATATCCGCAGTTAGGCATTGATATGCTATTTTACCTGTCAGCTGCCATGTCTGGCCGGTTAAATAGCTTTGAACATTGGGGGGAGGGGGGCTGCCAGAGAAAAGCAAGACTTTCATAAGACTACATGGCTAATAAAATTTTAGATATTTATCTTCCAGGAACTTATCTAAACCCTTTAATTTTTTTTTCTAATTTTCCTCATTTTAATCATACCTCTTTTCTGAAACAAAAATGCAATTCCAGTCATTTTCCTTAATGGCCTATCTCTCAATTTTGCCAGATTTGATCACATTATGATTATTGACAAATATTTCTACCATTATTAACCTTTGCATTAGGTCCTGCATTATAATGAGGACTAGATCTAGAGCAGTTTACCTTCTTATAGTTCTAGGACCAGTTGCTCCATTCATGGAATATGAAATATTTAGCTCCCCGTTGTGTCCTGTCCTGATAAGACATTTACCCAAACAGGAGATCTGGATGTTGCACAATTCACTCTAGCTTTCTACTTGTGGGTGTCAAGGTGTCTTATCTTTCAGTAAAAATCCTGAAATAGGACTAAAACATACGTTTTCAAAAACCAAGGCTATTTCAAGATTAAGGGTCTGTGTTGACTTAGGTTTAACTTTTTACCTTTTTTAAGATATGTAATTCAGGAGAGAAAAAAATATCACCTCCAACTACATTAAAAAAAACAAGAAAAAAAGCATTTATAAGAGTGGAAATGATATAGCATAATAGGTGATACCTTAAATCTGCATGTTTCTGATGTTGCTTGTTATTAGTGTGAAAATAATTTCAGTGTTCCATTTTTGAGAGGAAGTAAAACCATCGTGAACTTCACTTTCAAAGACAGAAGTAAAAGAACACATGATAAAGATGGCTAATTATCAAAGAAATGGAAAAGAGCAGCATGTCTGAGCACAAAGACCATCAAGAAATGTTTCATCTTTGTGGTGAATAAGGAATTGTACAGAAAACAGAGGAATATATGTGAGCAGAAATTCTTTGAAGAGAACGAAAAAAAGAAAGCAAAGTAAAGCAAAGGGAAAAGACAGAGAGAGGATTTTTGTTCTATATAAAATAACAACCCCCCCCCCCCAAAAAAAAAAAAAAAAAACATTAAAGTAGTACGTTTCTAATTACACAATCTGAATTCCAAAGAAAGTACATGATACCGCTTGTACTCCAGTCCTCATTCTTGTTTCAGATCTGTCCCACAGGAATTATGTTGACTGCTTCAAAGTGAATTCCAAAGCAGTGAATAAAACATTTTCAGTTTAAACCCAGAGAATACTACAGTGAGAACTCTACCCTTTGTATTGCTCCATGGTACGACCGCACCTTGAAAATTGTGTTCAATTCTGGTTGCCGCATCTCAAAAAAGATATAGTGGAATTAGAAAAGGTACAGAGAAGGCGACGAAAATGATAAAGGGGATGGGACGTCTTCCCTATGAGGAAAGGCTAAAGCGGCTAGGGCTCTTCAGCTTGGAGAAAAGGCGGCTGAGGGATATATGATAGAGGTATATAAAATAATGAGTGGAGTTCAGGTAGATGTGAAGCGTCTGTTTACACTTTCCAAAAATACAAGGACTAGGGGGCATGCGATGAAGCTCCAATGTAGTAAATTTAAAATGAATCGTAGAAAAGCTTTCTTCACTCAACGTGTAAATAAACTCTGGATTCGTTGCCAGAAGAATTGGCAGGGGGTGGTTAACTTAGCGGAGTTTAGAAAGGTTGTGATGGCTTCCTAAAGAAAAGTTCCATAGACCGTTATTACATGGACTTGGGGAAAATCCACTATTTCTGGGATAAGCAGTATAAAATGTTTTTTTTTTTACGTTTTTGAGATCTTGCCAGGTATTGTGACCTGGATTGGCCACTGTTGGAAACAGGATGCTGGCTTGAATGGACCTTTGCTCTGTCCCAGTATGGCAAATACTTATGTAATGTACCCTGTAACGGTTTCCACCAGATCAGAGGTTGCTGGAAATATATATTCAAGAGACATGCCTGTTCACATATAAAGAAATATGGATAGTTATTTTATAGGAAAAAGATCCTTATGGTGGCAGCTTTGAAATTGTAGAATACTTGTCTTGTTCAATTAGTATTCCTGTTTAGGCAACAGCTAAAGGCCTTTCTTTTTCAGCAGCCTTTTGATAGTTGGTTGATTTTTTATCTGTGATGATTGTATTCTTTGTATATTATTGATATTTGTAAGACCTATGTTTACTAGTGGTGCTATGGGCACGTTAGCGTTAGTGTTTTTAGGGGTCCTTTTACTAAGGCAGCGTAAGCGTCTATGTGCACCCAATGTGCGCCAAAATGGAGGTACCACCTGACTATCTTGTGACTCTTGCGGTAATTTCATTTTTGGCGTGTGTCCGATACACGTGTCTGAAAAAATATGTTTTTTTCGGGCGCGCTTAATGGATGCGTGCCAAGTGGCATTTCACTCGCATAGGTCATTACTGCCCGGTTACCATGTGAGTCTTTACCGCTATGTCAATGGCTGGCAGTATGGTCCAGACCCAAATGGACATGTGGCAGTTTTGATTTTGCCGCACGTCCATTTTCAGCAGAAAAAAACTAGCCTTTTTTACAGTTGCGCTGAAAACTCCACGCCTACACTATCTCAGGCCATTTTTCAGTGTGCCTTTGTAAAAGGACCCCTTAATCCGCATAAATGGTTTACACGACTACTACTATTACTATTTAACATTTCTAAAGCGCTACCAGAGTTATGCAGTGCTGTACAATCTAACAAAGAAGGACAGTCCCTGCTCAAAGGAGCTTACAATCTAAAGGACAAAAAAGTGCAATCAATCAAATTGGGGGCAGTCTAGATTTCCTGGATAGAGGTACAATGGTTAGGTGCCGAAAGCGACATTGAAGAGGTGGGCTTTGAGCAGGATTTGAAGATGGGCAGGGAGGGGGCTTGGCATATGGGCTCAGGGAGTTTATTCCAGCACAGGGTGAGGCGAGGCAGAAAGGGGCGGAGCCTGGAGTTGGCGGTGGTGGAGAAGGGTACTGAGAGGAGGGATTTGTCCTGTGAGGCGGAGATTACGGGTAGGAGTGTAAGGGGAGATGAGGGTAGAGAGGTAATGAGGGTGCTGCAGATTGAGTGCATTTGTAGGTTAGGCGGAAGATAAGACAGGCAGCAGAATTCTGAACAGATTGAAGGGGGGATAGATGGTTAAGTGGGAGGCCAGTGAGGAGTAGGTTGCAGTAGTCAAGGCGAGAGGTGATGAGAGAGTGGATGAGAGTTCGGGTGGGGTGCTCGGAGAGGAAAGGCGAATTTTGCTGATGTTAAAGAGAAAGAAGCGACAGGTCTTGGCTGTCTGCTGGATATGGGCAGAGAAGGAGAGGGAGGAGTCGAAGATGACTCCGAGGTTGCGGGCAGATAAGACGGGGAGGACGAGGGTGTTGTCGACTGAAATAGAGAGTGGAGGGAGAGGAGAAGTGGGTTTGGGTGGAAAGACAATAAGCTCGGTCTTGGCCATGTTCAGTTTCAGGTGGCGGTTGGACATCCAGGCAGCAAGTCGGAAAGCAGGCTGAATACTTTGGCCTGGGTTTCCGCAGCGATTTCTGGTGTGGAGAGGTAAGCTGGGGTGTCCGTCAGCATAAAGATGGTATTGGAAACCATGAGATGAGATCAGCGAGACCCAGGGAAGAGGTGTAGATTGAAAAAAGTCCAGGACAGATCCCTGAGGAACTCCAACAGAGAGTGGGATGGGGTTGGAGGAAGATTCATGAGAATGTACTCTGAAGGTACGGTGGGAGAGATAAGAGGAGAACCAGGAGAGGACAGAGCCCTGGAACCCAATGAGGATAGTGCAGCAGAAGTAAATTATGATTGACAGTGTCAAAAGCGGCGGATAGGTCGAGGAGGATGAGGAGGAGTAGTGACACTTTGGATTTGGCAAGGAAACAGGTCATAACAGACTTTAGTGAGTGCTTGTTTCTGTCGAGTGTAGAGGGCGAAAACCGGGATTGAAGCGGATCGAGGATGGCATGAGAGGAGAGAAAATCAAGGCAGCGGCTGTGAACGGCGCGTTAAGTATCTTGGAGAGGAAGGGTAGGAGGGAGATGGGGCGGCAGTTGGAAGGACAGTTAGGGGTCTAGTGATGGTTTTTGAGAAGTGGTGTGACTACAGCATGCTTGAAGGTGTCAGGGACAGTTGCAGTGGAGAGAGAGAGGTTGAGGATATGACAGATGGTGGGGGTGACAGTAGGAGAGTGGTGTTTAGTAAGTTGGTGGGATGGGATCAGAGGAACAGGCGGTGCATTTCGAGAAGGAAAGAAGGTGGGCAGTTCAGGGGCGTAGCCAGACAACAGATTTTGGTGTGGGCCTAGGCAAGAAGTTGGATGGCACTAATTCTTCCCCCCCACCACCAAAAAAATATCTCAGCTGGTGGGAAAACGCTTCTATCCACCTTGGCAGTCTGCAGCTGACATGCGCTGAAACTGATCATGCACAGGTGCCGGTACAATGGAGAGTAGCGTTTTCGTTACCATCAGGGGGAAGTCTTCAGCTGGTGGAGCTTGGGATCCGCACCAGCTACCATTAAACTGTGCTACTGTTGGGTGGACCTGAACCCTAAGTGGATGGGCCCTGGCCCACCCAGGCCCACCTGTGGCTACGCCACTGGGGCAGTTCCTCCTCGGTGATATCAGGAAAAGAGGAGAAGGAGGCCTGGGTTGGTTGGTTGAGGGAGTGGGTAAAGGGTGAAGAGGAGGAGGTGGCTTTTTTAGTGAATTCGAGGTTGATCTTCTGCACCTTGTCACGGAAAGTAGTCAGCTAGTGATTGAGGAGAGAGTGGAGGGGGTGGGAGCAGAGGGCACTTTGAGGAGGGAGTTAAGGGTGTTGAAGAGACGACGAGGGTTGGAGCCGAGAGAATTAGTCAATTGGGTGTAATAGTCCTGTTTGGCAAGGAATAGGTGAGGACTGGAAGGAGGATAGCATGAATTGTAGTGAATGAAGTCAGTATGGGTGCAAGATTCCTCCAGAGGCGTTCGGCAGATCGGGCGCAGGAGCGAAGGTATCTGATGCAAGGAGTCAGCCAGGGCTGGGGATTAGTACGCCTTGTGGGATGGGAGATGGATGGTGCAAGTGTGTCCAGAGCAGTGGAGAGAATGGCATTGTAAGCAGAGACAGCCTTGTCGACAGACTCGGAGGACATGATGGAAGGGAGGAGATTAGAGATACAAGAGGATAAGGTGGGAGGGTCGACAGCCTGGAGATTCCTGAAAGTAGTGGTTAGTTTTGGGCGGGACTGAGGAGGAGGGGTGATGAAGTGTGAAGGTGATCAGGTGATGATCTGAGGAGAGGAAGAGCAGAGGGCGCAGAAATTGGAGGGTGAGCAGGTAGAGGAGAGGACGAGGTCAAGACAATGGCTAGTTTGGTGAGTAGGGTGTGGAGCTCAGCTGGAGGTTGAAGGAGGATGTCAGAGTGAGGAATTGAGAAGCGTAAGAGTTGGATGGGTCATCAGCGTGTATGTTAAAGTCTCCAGAATGAGGGATGGAGATGAGGGTTCAAGAAAAACAGAGAGCAGGCATCGAAGTTGGTAAGGAAGGAAGGGAGGGACTTGGGGGGGGGGGGCGGTAAATGACTGCAACTCTGAAGTGGCAGTGGGTAGAATAGATGGATGGAGTGAACTTCAACACGATGAGAAGCAGTGAGACTGCGGTAGGAGGAGGGGTTGAAAACTACAGGAGGGCGAAAGTTAGAACCCGACTCCTCCTCCGCGGCCAACTGGGGGGGGAGTGTGGGAGAAAAGATAACCTCCATGGCACAGGGCCGCAACTGAGGCAGAGTCGTCGGGGTGAGCCAGGTTTCAGTTAGGGTGAGCAGTTGGAGGGAATGGGAGATGAAGAGATCGTGGGGGAAGGAAAGTTTGTTGCAGATCGAGCGGGCATTCCACAGGGCACCGAGAAGGGGGGGGAAAGAGGGGGGGGAGGAGGGGAATAGAGATGAGATTGGAGACATCCCGGAATTGTTTGCATGGATAGGACAAGGACAGGTGTGGGGGACCTGGATTGGGATTGATGTCTTTCGTGGATAGCAGGAGAAGGAGCAAGAGAGTGCGGAGGAGGGTGGGGGAGGTAGGGCGATGAAGGCAACGAAGACGGGATGCACTTAGGAGGAATGGGGATGGGTTAATGGCAGGAAGGAAGTGATGAAGGTTGAGAGCTAGGAAGGAGGAGGGGGATAGGAGAGATGGTGAGGTGGTGAGGGACAGGGGTGGGTAGGGTGGGTAGTAGTGAGCAGGACGGGAGAGGACATGGATGGGCAGTGAGTTCCTGCCGGTAGACAGCGGTAGGGGGAGGGGAAAAGATTAGGAAGGGACAGGGCAAGAAAAGAATGTGTATAGGGGCCATGAGTAGTGACTGGGGTGTTTATGGGTGCATATGTAGTGACTGAGGTGTTAAGCAACAGATAGAGTAACTGGGAGAAAAATAGATTTAAAGAGAAAAATGCCCCGCACCTAGAGCGGAGGCCCTGAGTGGATTGGAGCGGACCTGGGAGTCACCCCGGAGAAGGCTGACAGGATATGCAGATGAGCTGCAAGTCCTCTACAGCACCTGAAAGGCAGCCGGTGGTAGAGCTGGGCACCTCTCAGCTGAGGAAAAGACTTACCAGGGATTAGGCCGAAGCCAGCATTTCTCCCCCTGAGGGTCGCATTAACGCCAATGCGCCCAATAGAAATGTATAGGCGCATTAGCGTTTAATGCGCCTTAAATTTACAGGTGCGTTAAAAACACTAACGCACCTTAGGAAACATACCCCTTAGTTATTATGTTGATATAATTGTGAGTTTTATTATGTTGATATAATTGTGAGACTGGTAGCTGGAGCGGGTTACATTTTTTAAATACATTTTAAAAAATTTATAAGGTGGTGTTTAGTGTAAGCACATTTTCTGGCACCTATTTTAGGTCAATATTCAAAAGAAATGTAGGCCCTTACTTGTCTTCATAAAATACTAGTGTAAAAATCAGAAAACTTGCCTACGTTGCAGGCAGAGACATTTATACCAGCCCTAGAGAACGTTTTCTCCGAGGACAAGCAGGCTGCTTGTTCTCACTGATGGGTGACGTCCACGGCAGCCCCCTCCAACCGGAAACTTCACTAGCAAAGGCCTTTGCTAGTCCTCGCACGCCGATGCGCACCGCGCATGCGCGGCCGTCTTCCCGCCCGAACCGGCTCGTGTTCGTCAGTCTTCTCTTGTCCGCGCTCGGGACGGTCATGTTTTACCGCCGTTTCGTGCCCCTCAAGTTGACCTCGCGCGTCTTCGCGATTTTCCCTAAAAAAAAAAGAGACCGATCGGTCTTTACCCTTTTCCCGTGTTTCCAGCTTTTTCCCCGCGTAAGTTTCCTTTCGCTTTTGGGACCGGCCTATTTGGCCTCGATTCGGGGTTTTCTCCCTTCTTTTTGGTGCCCTTCGTCATCATTGCAAATTTTGATTTCGCCGGCGTGATTTTTCTGCCCATGTCATCGATGTCTTCCAGCGGCTTCAAGAAGTGCACCCAGTGCGCCCGGGTAATCTCGCTCACTGATAGGCACACTTCGTGTCTTCAGTGTCTGGGGGCTGGGCATCGCCCGCAGGCCTGCAGTCTTTGTGTTCTTTTAAAAAAGAGGGGGTAATCTCGCTCACTGATAGGCACGCTTCGTGTCTTCAGTGTCTGGGGGCTGGGCATCGCCCGCAGGCCTGCAGTCTTTGTGTTCTTTTAAAAAAGAGGACTCAGGTAGCGAGATTAGCCCAGTGGAACGCGTTGTTCTCGGGCTCTTTGACGACAACAGCTCGGGCAGCGAGTGCATCGACGTCGACAGCATCGAAGTCTTCGACCTCGGCATCGGTATCGACTGCATCGAGGCCTCTAACTTCGGCATCGCTGGTACCGAGGTATCGGAAGGCTGCGTCAACGTCGGTGGTACCGGGACCTCCGCTGTTGCTGATGTCGTCGGACGGTGGTGCTTCGTCTGGAGTGCAGGTGAGGGCTGTCCATTCCCCTGCTGGTGGTGGTGAGCGTTCGGGTGGGTCTCCCCCTGCCCTGAGGGCTCCTGCGGTACAGCCCCCCCGAGATCGACCTTCTTCAGCCTCGGCCCCAAGGAAGCGACGGTTGGATTCTACGTCCTCCTCGTCGGTACCGGGAAGCTCTGGTGACATGCTTCGCTTGAAGAAGTCTAAGAAGCATCATCACCGGTCTTCTTCCCGTCTCGGTACCGAGAGCTCTGGGTCGCCGAGGCAGTCGGCACCCGGTAGGCATCGGCACCGGGAGGACCGCTCACCCTCTGTTCAGGAGGTGTCGATGCGCTCCCCCTTGGACAGCCCGGAACCACCTCCACGCCCGGAACAGACTCTGACATCGACGCCTGCATCGGCTTCTCAGTCTTTCTCCACAGCCGCTCTGCACGAGAGTCTCCGGGCCGTTCTTCCAGAGATTCTGGGAGAGCTGTTGCGCCCTTCCCCTCCGGTACCGGGGTGCTTGCGCCACCGGTACCATTGAGTGAGGCGCCAGCTGGCCCCTTGCCCGAGGTGAGGTCTCCGACATCGGTGCCGCTTGCGGTACCGACTGCGGCCGCCTCCCAGGCAGACTCCCCGATGATGTCAGCGGAGGGAGCTTCGCCGGTGCTGGCGAGGGAGTCCACCTCTCGACGCTTCTACCGTGGCCGTGTTTCCACGGAGTCGAGTCGGGCACGGCTTCAGACGCAGGTTCGTGAAGTTGTGTCTGATACCGATGGTGAGGCCTCCTGGAAGGAGGAGGAGGACATCAGATATTTCTCTGACGAGGAGTCTGATGGCCTTTCTTCTGACCCCACTCCCTCTCCTGAAAGGCAGCTTTCTGCTCCCGAGAGTCTGTCTTTCGCGGCCTTTGTCCGGGAGATGTCTACGGCCATCCCCTTCCCGGTGGTTGTGGATGATGAGCCCAGGGCTGAAATGTTTGAGCTCTTGGACTATCCTTCTCCACCTAAGGAAGCGTCCACAGTACCCATGCATCATGTCCTAAAAAAGACATTGCTGGCGAACTGGACCAAGCCATTAACTAATCCCCACATTCCCAAGAAGATCGAATCCCAGTATCGGATCCATGGGGACCCAGAGCTGATGCGCACTCAGTTGCCTCACGACTCTGGTGTGGTGGATCTGGCCCTAAAGAAGGCTAAGAGTTCTAGAGAACATGCTTCGGCGCCCCGGGCAAGGACTCCAGAACCTTAGACTCCTTTGGGAGGAAGGCCTATCATTCCTCTATGCTCGTGGCCAAGATTCAGTCCTACCAGCTCTACACGAGCATCCATATGCGGAACAATGTGCGGCAGTTGGCGGGCTTGGTGGACAAGCTCCCTCCTGAGCAAGCCAAGCCGTTTCAGGAGGTGGTCAGGCAGCTGAAGGCGTGCAGAAAATTCCTGGCCAGAGGGGTATATGATACCTTTGATGTTGCGGCCAGGGCCGCTGCTCAAGGTGTGGTGATGCGCAGACTCTCATGGCTGCGTGCCTCCGACCTGGAGAATAGGATCCAGCAGCAGATTGCGGACTCCCCTTGCCGAGCGGACAACATTTTTGGAGAAAAAGTTGAACAGGTGGTAGAACAGCTCCACCAGCGGGATAACGCTTTCGACAAATTCTCCCGCCAGCAGCCTTCAGCATCTATCTCCTCAGGTAGACGTTTTTATGGGAGAAGGAGGACTGTTCCCTACTCTTCTGGTAAGCGTAGGTACAATCCTCCATCTCGCCAGCCTGCGGCCCAGGCTAAGCCCCAGCGCGCTCGCTCTCGTCAGCAGCGTGCGCCTCAGCAAGGCCCTGCGGCTTCCCAGCAAAAGCAGGGGACGAGCTTTTGACTGGCTCCAGCAGAGCATAGCCGACATCAACGTATCCGTGCTGGGCGATCTACCGGTCGGGGGGAGGTTGAAAGTTTTTCACCAAAGGTGGCCTCTTATAACCTCCGACCGTTGGGTTCTGCAAATAGTCCGACAAGGATACACCCTCAATTTGGCCTCGAAGCCTCCAAATTGCCCACCGGGAGCTCAGTCTTACAGCTTCCAGCACAAGCAGGTACTTGCAGAGGAACTCTCCGCCCTTCTCAGCGCCAGTGTGATTGAGCCCGTGCCATCTGGGCAAGAAGGGCTGGGATTCTATTCCAGGTACTTCCTTGTGGAAAAGAAAACAGGGGGGGATGCGTCCCATCCTAGACCTAAGGGCCCTGAACAAATATCTGGTCAAGGAAAAGTTCAGGATGCTTTCCCTGGGCACCCTTCTTCCCATGATTCAGGAAAATGATTGGCTATGCTCTCTGGACTTGAAGGACGCCTACACACACATCCCGATATTGCCAGCTCACAGGCAGTATCTGCGATTTCAGCTGGGCACACGTCACTTCCAGTACTGTGTGCTACCCTTTGGGCTCGCCTCTGCGCCCAGGGTGTTCACGAAGTGCCTGGCTGTAGTAGCAGCAGCGCTTCGCAGGCTGGGAGTGCATGTGTTCCCTTATCTTGACGATTGGCTGGTGAAGAACACATCCGAGGCAGGAGTTCTACAGTCCATGCAGATGACTATTCGACTCCTGGAACTACTGGGGTTTGTGATAAATTATCCAAAGTCCCATCTTCTCCCAGTACAGAGACTCGAATTCATTGGAGCTCTGCTGGATTCTCGGACGGCTCGTGCCTATCTTCCGGAGACAAAGGCCAACAATCTGTTGTCCCTTGTCTCCCGGGTACAAGCGTCCCAGCAGATCACAGCTCGGCAGATGTTGAGATTGCTTGGCCACATGGCCTCCACAGTTCATGTGACTCCCATGGCTCGTCTTCACATGCGATCTGCTCAATGGACTCTAGCTTCCCAGTGGTTTCAAGCTGCTGGGGATCTAGAAGACGTGATCCACCTGTCCACGAGGTTTCTCAAATCCCTGTATTGGTGGACGATTTGGTCCAATTTGACTCTGGGACGCCCTTTCCAAATTCCTCAGCCACAAAAGTGCTGACTACGGATGCGTCTCTCCTGGGGTGGGGAGCTCATGTCGATGGGCTTCACACCCAGGGAAGCTGGTCCCTCCAGGAACGCGATCTGCAGATCAATCTCCTGGAGTTACGAGCGGTCTGGAACGCTCTGAAGGCTTTCAGAGATCGGCTGTCCCACCAAATTATCCAAATTCAGACAGACAACCAGGTTGCCATGTATTACATCAACAAGCAGGGGGGCACCGGATCTCGCCCCCTGTGTCAGGAGGCCGTCAGCATGTGGCTGTGGGCTCGCCGTTACGGCATGTTGCTCCAAGCCACATATCTGGCAGGCGTAAACAACAGTCTGGCCGACAGGTTGAGCAGGATTATGCAACCTCACGAGTGGTCGCTCAACTCCAGAGTAGTGCGCCAGATCTTCCAGGTGTGGGGCACCCCCTTGGTAGATCTCTTTGCATCTCGAGCCAACCACAAGGTCCCTCAGTTCTGTTCCAGTCTTCAGGCCCACGGCAGACTGGCATCGGATGCCTTCCTCCTGGATTGGGAGGACGGCCTGCTGTATGCTTATCCTCCCATACCTCTGGTGGGGAAGACTTTGTTGAAATTCAAGCAAGACCGAGGCACCATGATTCTGATTGCTCCTTTTTGGCCGCGTCAGATCTGGTTCCCTTTCCTTCTGGAGTTGTCCTCCAAAGAACCGTGGAGATTGGAGTGTTTTCCGACCCTCATCACACAGAATGAAGGGGTGCTTCTGCATCCCAACCTCCAGCCTCTGGCTCTCACGGCCTGGATGTTGAGAGCGTAGACTTTGCCTCTTTGGGTCTGTCGGAGGGTGTCTCCCATGTCTTGCTTGCTTCCAGAAAAGATTCCACTAAGAGGAGTTACTTCTTTTTATGGAGGAGGTTTGTCATCTGGTGTGACAGCAAGGCCTTAGATCCTCGCTCCTGTCCTACACAGACCCTGCTTGAATACCTTCTGCACCTGTCTGAGTCTGGTCTCAAGACCAACTCTGTAAGGGTTCACCTTAGCGCAATCAGTGCATACCATTACCGTGTGGAAGGTAAGCCGATCTAAGGACAGCCTTTTGTTGTTCACTTCATGAGAGGTTTGCTTTTGTCAAAGCCCCCCGTCAAACCTCCTACAGTGTCATGGGATCTCAATGTCGTTCTCACCCAGCTGATGAAACCTCCTTTTGAGCCACTGAACTCCTGCCATCTGAAGTACTTGACCTGGAAGGTCATTTTCTTGGTGGCAGTTACTTCAGCTCGTAGAGTCAGTGAGCTTCAGGCCCTGGTAGCCCAGGCCCCTTACACCAGATTTCATCATAATAGAGTAGTCCTCCGCACTCACCCTAAGTTCTTGCCGAAGGTAGTGTCGGAGTTCCATCTGAACCAGTCAATTGTCTTGCCAACATTCTTTCCCCGTCCTCATTCCTGCCCTGCTGAACGTCAGCTGCACACATTGGACTGCAAAAGAGCATTGGCCTTCTATCTGGAGCGGACACAGCCCAACAGACAGTCCGCCCAATTGTTTGTTTCTTTTGATCCCAACAGGAGGGGAGTGGCTGTGGGGAAACGCACCATTTCAAATTGGCTAGCAGATTGCATTTCCTTCACTTACGCCCAGGCTGGGCTGGCTCTTGAGGGTCATGTCACGGCTCACAATGTTAGAGCCATGGCAGCGTCAGTGGCCCACTTGAAGTCAGCCACTATTGAAGAGATCTGCAAAGCTGCGACGTGGTCATCTGTCCACACATTCACATCTCATTACTGCCTGCAGCAGGATACCCGACGCGACAGTCGGTTCGGGCAGTCAGTGCTTCAGAATCTGTTTGGGGTTTAGAATCCAACTCCACCCCCCTAGGCCCATGTTTATTCTGTTCCAGGCTACACTCTCAGTTAGTTGGATAAGTTGTTAGGTCAATCTCAGTTATGTCCTCGCCATTGCGAGGCCCAATTGACCATGTTTGTTGTTTTGAGTGAGCCTGGGGGCTAGGGATACCCCATCAGTGAGAACAAGCAGCCTGCTTGTCCTCGGAGAAAGCGAATGCTACATACCTGTAGAAGGTATTCTCCGAGGACAGCAGGCTGATTGTTCTCACAAACCCGCCCGCCTCCCCTTTGGAGTTGTGTCTTCCCTTGTCTTTGTCTTGCTACATACGGGACTGACGAACACGAGCCGGTTCGGGCGGGAAGACGGCCGCGCATGCGCGGTGCGCATCAGCGCGCGAGGACTAGCAAAGGCCTTTGCTAGTGAAGTTTCCGGTTGGAGGGGGCTGCCGTGGACGTCACCCATCAGTGAGAACAATCAGCCTACTGTCCTCGGAGAATACCTTCTACAGGTATGTAGCATTCACTTTACATTACATGTGTAGATTACTGTATTTAATCTATAGGTGCACATGTATCCTTTGCCCAAACGAAAAGACAAATGGGGTTCACACTCTCCACAAGGACAGAACACAGCAGTAACAGGGTGGAAAGGAACCAATTCCAAGAGAAAGTTTACAGTACATGTGTAGATTACTGTATTTAATCTATAGGTGCACATGCATCCTTTGCCCAAATGAAAAGACAAATGGGGTTTGCACTCTCCACAAGGACAGAACACAGCAGTAACAGGGTGGAAAGGAACCAATTCCAAGTGATCAGTCGAAACACGGGCCGTTTTGGGTCTTAATAAAAATTCCATTGGAGCATCTTATCCTGGTGTGGTGACTGATCACTTGGAATTGGTTCCTTTCCACCCTGTTACTGCTGTGTCCTTTGCCCAAACTCCATTTCCTTAGATGCCTACTGGCAAAGTACGTGCCATGATAGCAAAGTGCATACTTTAACACTGCTCTGTATTTTATGAGTCCATATATGTGTGAATTTGACCACATTTTTTTACATTACCCCAAGATGTGCCATGCAGTCAGACCAAAGGCTAATCAGGCCCAGTGACCCATCTGGACATCTTATATATATATATCTAGTTTGAAATCCTTACTCTCACATGTACGATGCAATAGTGGTACACCTGTGACTAATATTATTTAATGGAATACAAAAATTTATATTCTGCTTTTTACCCATAAGAGTTACTTAATGAATTACCATGCTTTTATTGATACCATACAAATGCCACTTCCACATTTGGCTCAAAAAACATCAACAGCATTTTCAGCTGAAAATTCATCCTAATCTAGGAGCTTAAGATAGGCTTCTAAATGTAGCTCTTTCATTCATTTACGTATATTTATGAGTTTGAAAATCAGTGATAAAGTTCCTAATTTTTTCATTACCGTAAACATACCCTTGTTGCCACCCACTTTATATGCTCCTAAATTTTGGTGTTTGGTGAAATTTTGAGAATACATTTAGGTGCTCAGCCCTAGTACATTTTCAAAGAGGCCAATTTTAGAGCAGAACTCTAAAAGTGAGGAGCATAAACCTTTTGAAAATTAGGCTCTGTGTGTTTGTAGATCACTACACTCACCTGGTAGTGCTAAACAGATATTATTAACAATACAAATTAATCTAGGTTCAAATGAAAACAGATATATCACATGAGTACTCACTGTGGAAATTTGGAAAATAAGATCTAGTTGCAGCATTCAAGGACTAAAGTTAAATCATTCCAAGATACAACTCTGGAATGGCACAATTAGCTTTCTTCATCAAAATTCTCAGGAATGTCTGAGGATCTCAAGGTGACGAACTAATGCAACAAGGTGGTGGCCGCAGCCAGAAGGATGCTAGGCTGCATAGACGGGTATAACCAGCAGGAGAAAGGAAGTGTTGATGCCCCTGTACAAGTCATTGGTGAGGCCCCACTTGGAGTAATATGTTCAGTATTGGAGGCCATATCTTGCTAAGGATGTAAAAAGACTTGAAGCAGTTCAAAGAAAAATGACAAAAATGGTATTTGCATAGCAAGACTTACGAGGAGAGACTTGCTGACTGAGCATGTATACCCTGCAGGAAAGGAGAAAAGGGGATGATATGATACAGATGTTCAAACATTTGAAAGGTATTAATCCACAAACCTTTTTGAGAAATGGGAAGTTGATAGAACTAGAGAACATGAATTGAGGTTGAAGGGAGGCTGACTCAGGAATAATGTCAGAAAGCATTTTTTTCACTGAGAGGATGGTAGATACCTGAAATGACCTTCCATGGGAGGTGGTGGATATGCAAACAGTAATGGAATTCAAAAATATGTGAGATAAACACAAAGGAATTCTATTTAGAAGAAATAGATCAAAAGAAGCTTAGTGGAGATTAGGAAACAACACTGGTAATTGGAAAACAAAGCCAGTACTAGACAGACTTCTACGGTCTGTGCCCTGATCGTGGCTTAATAGACTTGGATTGTCTGGAGTGGAGCACAGGGGCTTGATGACAATTTCAGAAATTGTAGAACAAGGACAGTGCTGGGCAGACTTCTACAGTCTATACCCTAAAAATGGCAAGGACAAATCAAGATCAGGTATAATATGAAGTATTGCATACCATAAGTAATGAGTTTATCTTATTGGGTAGACTGGATGGACCATACATGTCTTTATCTGCATTCATCTACTGTGTTACTATGAATGAAGATACAGGGCCAGGTAAACCCCCAAATCTTTCTGTACTTTATCTACCTGAGTGCTAAATAGCATGTGAAAGCTACAGAAATAGGAAATAACAGCACATGCAATGCTGATTTAAATGCTTAAAAGGGCTCTTATAATCTAAGCAGGATTTCTGCAGGATTTGTGCTAGTATTTTTTAAAGACATAAAGGTGCCTATCCAGCTTATTTTAGAAGGAGATCGCCGGCCATCTTCCGACACAAATTGGGAGATGGCCGGCGATCTTCTAAAGCCGGCCAAATCGGTATAATCGAAAGCTGATTTTGGCCGGCGCCAACTGCTTTCCGTCGCGGAGCCGGCCAAACTTCAAGGGGATGTTTCAGTAGGGTAGCGAAGGCGAGACGGGGGCGTGCTTTGAGATGGCCGGCTTCGCCCGATAATGGAAAAATTAAAGCCGGCCTTGACGAGCATTTCGCCGGCTTGACTTGGTCCCTTTTTTTTCAGGACCAAGCTTCAAAAGGTGCCCCAACTGACCAAATGACCACCGGAGGGAATCGGGGATGACCTCTCCTTACTCCCCCAGTGGACATCAACCCCCTCCGACCCCCCCCCCCCCCAAAATTTAAAAATATATTTTTTTGCAACCCTCTATGCCAGCCTCAAATGTCATCCCTAGCTCCCTGACAGCAGTATGCAGGTCCCTGGAGCAGTATTTAGTGGGTGCAGTGCACTTCAGGCAGGTGGACCTAGGCCCATCCCCCCTACCTGTTACACTTGTGGTGGTAATTGTTAAGCCCTCCAAAACCCCCCAAAACCCACTGTTCCCACATGTAGGTGCCCCCTTCATCCCTAAGGGCTATGGTAATGGTGTACAATTGTGGGGAGTGTGTTTGGGGGGAATTTGGGGGGCTCAGCACCCAAGGTAAGGGAGGTATGCATCTGGGAGCAATTTTTGAAGTCCACTGTAGTGCCCCCTAGGGTGCCCGGTTGGTGTCCTGGCATGTGAGGGGGACCAGTGCACTACAAATGCTGGCCCCTCCCACGACCAAATGCCTTGCATTTGGCCGGGTTTGAGATCGCCGGCCTCGGTTTCCATTATCGGCGAAAACCGATGCCGGCCATCTCAAACCCGGCCATCTCTGACATTTGGCCGACCCCAACCATATTATCAAAATGATAGATGGCTGGCCATCTTTTTCGATAATATGGTTCGGGACTGCTCTTTGTGGCGCTGGCCAAATAGATGGCCGGCCATCTATTTGGCTGGCGCCGTTCGATTATGCCCCTCCACAGTGCTTATTTTCTAAGCATATAGACGCCCCAAAATATCAAAATGTACATATTTGTGCTTGAACTGTCCAAATCCTGATTTTGCAAAGGCAGGATTTGGATGGTCAACTCTACCTTATGTCCAAAGAGTATATATTGAGTGGAACTAGGGAGGGCCCAAAATCAGGATGTCCAAAAGAGAAGGAAATGTTTAAAATATGTGCTTTCCTGCCCTAATATCCTGGGTGCCCCATTATACATTTGCCCTCCACATGTGCAACCACTAAATTGAGCATGCTGAGTCCACTTTTATTGATTGCTTCTCCTCCTGATAAAAAAATGAAGCCCTACAGAGGGGCTAACTGGATGAGCAGGAGAGCAACTGGATCCCAGGAAAGAAAGTGGAAGGAGAAGAGAGAGAGAGAATAAAAATACATTTCTTGGCTTGCCTTGGTTATATACACTTTTTGTGTAGAACCTTTTTCAGATGCCGTTCTTGCTTGCTGTGCAATAAAAAGCTGCTGGGTTGCCAGCGTCATACTTAGATACACAAAATACTTTACTGGCAGTTTCACACTTTATTGTAAGCTTGATATCACATTCATATAAATACTTAAATAAATAGAACATTTCTACTGCCTATTACTTACAAGTTTGTGGGAGAGAAGGTGAGTGAGTGAGGAGGCAAAAGTGTATGTTCCTGTTGATTGACTGTGTGCAAGAATAGGTATTGAGAGTTAAGGGAGAGGATGTGGTTGGGGAGATAATGGAGATGGGAAAGAGTCAACTGACTGTATTTGTGTGTTTATGTGGAAGACACATAAAGGTGAACATGTTGCAAGGTGGAGAGGGTTAGAGTGTCAGAGACAGCTACAGAAAATAGGTCTAAAACAGTCCGTGGAGAGGCATAGAGGAAGAGGTGCTAGATCAGGGGTGCAGCCTGAGCCTTCAGACTGTAGGTGGGTAGAAGAAACTTCATATAGCTTGAACCAAGCCTGTTACCCACTGGATAGAGGAATACAGGACAGCACAGCAGTTGGATAGTGTGATGGGAGAAAAAGAAGGGACTTATAAAGGAGGCAGGCACTGCAAAAACCAAGCACAGCATGTGGAAAAAGAGAAGGAGGAAGAGGAAGAGAAGACTGCACTGCAATCTTCAGAAACAGAAAATGGATATGATGCTTCACTCAGGAAGAAAACGTAACTCTGGAGAAGGTCCTCAAGAGCTTTAGTATGTTATTTAGGAGAGACTGCAAGGAAATCCATAGCAGTCAAGGATAACAGCTGAAAGTGAATTGCATTGGAGGTCTGCAAGCCTCAAAGTCATAGTACAGGTGAAATGTTATCAGGTCATTAAATTGGACTTCCAAGAATAAGCAGCTAAATTAATGTCCATCACAAAAAGGTGGGAAGAGACCAAACCTGTTCCATTCACATCACACTGAAATGATGGGTCTGGAGGCCATTTTCAGCTTCCCATATTCAATGGATACAGCATCTATAGTACAACAAGGGATGAGCTGTTGAGTTACCTATGTTACAAGAACACATCAAGTGTCTAGTAAGACTCCTTGAAGAGCTTTCCAGTAGGCATCAAACTGTTAAGGTAGTAGGAGGATATAGGTTTACTGAGAAGGGTTTTAGGCTGGCTTGGAGACCTGCCATCTTCTGGAACCTTTGGATAAATGGAGGTAACCTGGCCCTGTATGTTTGTTTTAATGATTGAGGACTTGATGAACCATATACAGCTAGCAGGGCAGAATTAATTGGGTGACGGTTTAACAATAGAGGAGCATCACTGTTCAAATTTCAGCAAAGTATTTCAACGATACAAACTACTCATCTCTGTGTCTTTTCCAGGTCACAAGACTTCACCAACAGCACTTTAAATTTCTGGACTCACAAGACATGTGCCACAGGATGCCGCAGCTTCCACTGAGGTAGAGGAATTGGAGAATATAGGCAATAGCTTAATCTAGAAGCCCTTTCATGCATAGTATGAATGCTCATCCTGCATCTTTAGATTTTAGCCTGGACAGTGTGAAAGGGGCACAGGACTAGACTCAGATGTCACATGTACCAATCTTGTCAAATCTGTCTACTGATGCTTACAAGAAATCTAGCAGCTTGACTTTGGAAGACAATGCAATCAAAGTATCTTCCCTCTCTATGACCAGCTTATTCTGTTAGGCGGAAATGGGCACAATGCCATGATTCATGAGACCTTCAACACTATACAGAAACAGCTGTTTATTCAAACTCAAAGAATTTCAAAAAGTGGTTAGATGGAAGAAGCCATAGTTGCCTAAGCAGCTATTCATGCTGAAGTCTCTGAATGCTTGCTGTGGTCAGTGGATAGAATAATTACAAGAATAATGGGAATATGTTTCATCACTGCTGTATGCCAACTAACAGATTCCATGGGACGTGAACTGACAGTATACATCCATAAATCAAAGTGATGCCAGTCCCTGCCATCATGACTGCTACATCCATGCCATATAGGCATGGTCCTCAGAATTGAAAAGATTGCTGAGGGAATCCAAGTTTTATTAGGAAAAATAAAAGTTGTCTCATGTCTTTATGTTCTAGTTCTCTGTTGACTTTTTCACTTAATGCTGCCTGTCTTCATTGTGACATCTGTCTTGTAGACTGTGGGAATGATTTGAGACCATAAAGGGCAAGGCAGTAGCAGAGAACTTGTGGGATGGTGTGATCCCCTAATGGGGTTTTGAGCATGGGCCCGTGAAATAACACAGCCAGACAAAGGTATATAAATAAATATAAAGTGTTTTATTAACTGAATCTTCAGGCCCGTTATGTATCAGGGCCACGAACACAAGGTGAAACACCTCTGTAGTTCAGTAAATACAGTCTCAAGCAGGCCTCTGGTTGGCAGGCCCATACTGTGTGTCTGGTAGAGCTGCCATGCCCCAAACATAGCTTGTAAGTTCTTCTCAGTTTTTCTCCGAGTTCTAGGCTCAGAGCAAGGCTTGCTAGTCTCAAATCAGGAAAACAAAAGAGGCTTACCTCAGCAAAGTCACGATCAATAAACGTGAGCTGTAGCGGCATATGGTAGGGTTCAGTTCTTCCTTCCCCAGGGCTTCCTTAGCCTTAGTTTGGCCCTGCCTTTTATGCTTTCTGGTTCTGACTCCACCCCTTCCTGGGGCGGGACCAGTGATCTTAAGGTGGCTCAGGTTATATGAGGGACTATTCTTAAGTGCGAGGGGCAGTGTTCTATAAACCCCCTCATGGTGTTTTATTTACATTTTTTTATAGCATTGTTTAACACATTTAGAAGTATATGAAGTATACAACAATATTTGGAAAAAGTATTATCTTCTGTAAACATTTAGCTTGGAAAATCATTTACACTATGTAAATGCACAATTAATTTTTTTTGTAGGTACTAACGAGTGTGTTAATGTCTCTACTTTGTCACTCTCTCCCCTGGCCTGTACTCAGCTTTTCCCATATTTCCTGCAGTTGCAGCAAATCCATTTCTAGCCCTCAATATATCTTATTATTTAAGCCCTTTCAATAGCAAGTGAGCTAAAAAGTTAACTGGCTTGAAGCAGGCATTAATAATTGTGCATTAGCTACAGGGGACTTTCTGCATGGTATATTGCTATGAATCTTGTGCCCTCTAGAAAAAGATATATTGAAGGGCTTGAATGTCTTATGGTATTCTTAGATATTTTAGGAGCTGATCATGTGCCTAGGTGTTTGATTTGAAGTTAACAGGCGTAGGCGCCCTGTATAAGAGACTTGAGGAGGCTTAACCTCCCTAGTCTCAACCACAGCTTTTCTGGCCTACAGAATCCCCTCCCATCCAGTCTTGCCCCATTTCTCTCTCCCTTCCCTTCCACCACTGCCATGAAGCACAATTTTCCTCGCTCTCATTGCACCTCCGCTGAGTCTGCGCTAATAAACAACCAACAAAGAAGCATTGGATTACGGCTGTCGGCATGCCCCTCTGCTTTCTGTGCTGGCACTAACTCCTATGATGTAAACTTCCAGGACCAGCAATGGAAGCAGTAGCGATGTGCACAGAGCCGTGGTCCTGTGCTTCTTTGTTGGTTACTTAGTAGCGTGGATCCGGCAGAGGTGCAACAGCAAAGAGGAAAATTGTGCTGCGTGGTGGTGATGGAAAGGAGGGGAGAGAGAGAAACCAAGAAAGACTGGATGGGTGGAAAGGGAAAGAGAAACTGGGCAAGACTGGATAGGATGGGGATAGAGGGATAGAAAAAAACAGAGTAATACTAGGTGAGGGGAGAGAGAGAGAGAGAGCAAGCGAGGGGGTGAGATAGAGACAGAGGCAATTCCAAATGGGCTGGAGAGAGTGAGAGACAGCAGAGAGAACAAATACTGCATAGGAGGAGGGAGAGAAAGAGAGAGAGAGAGAGAGACAATGCTGTATGGGGAGAAGAGAGATAGGCAGGGGCAATGCTGAATGATGTGGTAGGGTGAGAGACAGGGGCAGTGCTGCATGCCAGGGGAGGAGAGACAGATAGACAGGCAGGCAATGCTAGATGATGGGGGAAAGGAAGAGAGACAGAGAAGATAATGGATAGGGGAGGGAAAGAAAGGAAATTCTGTATATAGGTGGAGAAATAGGCAAAATTGTATGAGGGGTGAGAAAGGAGAGAGACGGGTAATGCTAGATGTGGGGGGAGAGAGAAATGAGGCGGTGCTGATTAGTGCAGCGGGAGGGGAGAGAGGAAGAGAGAGGAAGAGACGGAATGCTGGATGGCAGGATCAGGGAAGAGAGACAGAGAGGAGATACTGGATGGTGAGAGGGGGAAGAGAGAGAGAGGCGATGCTGGCTGAAAGGGAAGATAGAGAGAGAGGTGATGCTGGCTGAAAGGGAAGAGAGAGAGAGAGAGAGAGAGAGAGAGAGAGAGAGAGAGAAGAGACAGGTGCTGAATGGTGGGTGGGGGGGGGGGGGGAGAGAGAGATGAGAGGGCATACTGGATGAACTAAATACATTTTTTAACTAGTTTACAGAGGCCAAAACCTCCTCTTTCAGGTCTGGACAGTATACTGTTGCTATAATATACTTGCCCTGATGGAAGGAGATTTGGCTTCTCAAAACTAGTTAAAAATGTAATGTTAGTCCGATATAAAAGTATCACCTTATTTTCTGTATTCATTTTATTAATTTATAATGTATCAATTGGAATATGTCTGTTTTTGAAATTTACGTCTGCTCTTTTATATTTGTACAGTAGAAAGGGAATTGTGTCACTGTATCTATTTTTCTGGTGTTGCCCTGTATGCAGAGTGCGGCTTCTTGGGGGTTCAGTTTAATTTTTGTTTACGTATTTCTATTTTTAGTTTGTGGTTACTTATTCTATACTTGAGATTCTACCTGTGTTTGTGTGTGAAAAAGTTCCAGTATGTCTGTGTAGGATTGGTCTGTACTAGTCCAGCTTGTTTAGTTTTCAAATAGGTGTATTGATATTATATCTATCTATCTATCTATCTATCTATCTATCTATCTATCTATCTATCTATCTATCTATCTATCTATTCTAGACTGCATACTAAAATAATAGAAAGAAAGAGAAAATGAACTCCATGGATAATAGGAAAGTAATGCAATCATGCAAAGAGAGGTAAAAGGAGATAGAGAGGGAGAAGGTAAAAGGACTAGGGGATAGCTCTAGCCGGAGGGTCCAGTCATACTGCATCCCCAAAGGCTTGCCTGAAAATCCACATTTTTAGGTTGGTTTTAAAACTTTTAAAGGATAAGTCACTCCAGAGAGAGAGAGAGAGAAGGTGATTGTTCCATATGAAAGGGGCAAGGAAGAAAATGGCTCAATGTTGGGTAGATTCTAAAAAGCACGTTTGGGAGGGGGAGGACTAATTGATAATCATTAAGAGAGTGAAGAACCCTAGCTAGTGAGTAGGGAATAATAAGACTGGATAAATAATCAGGAGAGCACACCCTGAAAACCTTGAAAGTTAACAGTCCTGCTTATAATCGAAATAGAAAAACGCCTATATTGTGACCCAAATCGGGAGATAGACGTTTATCTCACAAAAACGAATAAAGCGGTATAATCGAAAGCCGAATTTGGACGTTTTCAACTGCACTCCATCGCGGATGCGGACAAAGTTGATGGGGGCATGTCGAAGGCGTGGTGAAGGCGGAACTGGGGCGTGGTTATCGGGCGATCAGAAATGGGCGCCTTTCGCCGATAATGGAAAAGAAATATGCGTTTTTAGCGAGAATTTAGGGCACTTTTCCTGGACCCTGTTTTTCCACGAATAAGGCCCAAAAAGTGCCTTAAATGACCAGATAACCACTGGAGGGAATCGGGGATGACCTCCCCTGACTCCCCCAGTGGTCACAAACCCCCTCCCACCACAAAATATGCCGTTTCACAACTTTTTATTTTCACCCTCAAATGTCATACCCACCTCCCTGGCAGCAGTATGCAGGTCACTGGAGCAGTTATTAGGGGGTGCAGTGGACTTCAGGCAGGTGGACCCAGGCCCATCCCCCCCCCCCACCTGTTACACTTGTGCTGGTAAATGGGAGCCCTCCAAACCGCCCCCCCCAAACCCACTGTACCCACATGTAGGTGCCCCCCTTCACCCCTTAGGGCTATAGTAATGGTATAGACTTGTGGGCAGTGGGTTTTGAGGGGGATTTGGGGGGGCTCAACACCCAAGAGAAGGGTGCTATGCACCTGGGAGCTGTTTTACCTTTTTTTTTTTTTTTTAAGTGCCCCCCTAGGGTGCCCGGTTGGTGTCCTGGCATGTGAGGGGGACCAGTGCACTACAAATCCTGGCCCCTCCCACGAATAGATGTCTTGGAGTTATTTGTTTTTGAGCTGGGCGCTTTCGGTTTCCATTATCGCTGAAAAACAAAAACGCCCAGCTCAAAAAAAGATAAACGTCCATGTTTTTCGAAAATACGGTTCGGTGCACCCCTTCACGGACCCATTCTCGGAGATAAACGCCCATGGAGATAGACGTTTCCGTTCGATTATGCCGCTTAGTGTGATTTTGTAGGTGATACGGTATTCAATGGGAAGCCAGTGGTGTTTTATTAACAGTGGAGTTGAGTGGTCAGTACGATGGCCCTTACCCAATAGTTTGACAGCTATGTTTTGAATTGTTTGTGATTTTTTTTAAAGTAGTACGTGGTAAACCTGTGTAGATGATATTGCAATAATCCAGCCAAGAGGTAAAGAATGAGAGGATAAGTGAGTGAAACTTATTGTGGTCAAAAAGATAGCAAATTGCCCTCAGCTGTCGAAAAGTGAAAAAGGAAAGCTTAGATAAATGTGCAATCTGGGGTAGGAATGAAAGAGAGGAGTCCAAGATAACCTCTTAGTAAGAAACATGGGAAACTGGTGTGATAGAAGTACCCAAAAGAGAGAGATTAGAAGAGGGTGGATTAGAGGAACCGGAGATCCAACAAGCAACAGGTTTATCAGCATTGAGCACAAGATGGTGGTCAGAGAACCACTTGGCAACTGAATCAAGACAGAACTGAAGTGGAGAAATTGTGGGAGAGGAAGGGCAAGTGAGATAAAGAAAAAGGATGTCATCTGCATAAAAATAGGCTGAGATACCGAAAAACTGAGGGGGTCTTTTACTAAGCCGCACTCACGTTTTTAGTGAGCACTAAAAATAGGCACACGCTAAACGTTAGAGATGCCAATGCATTCCTATGGGCATCTCTAATGTTTAGCATACGCCCAATTTTAATGCGCACTAAAAACGTGTACGTGCTTTAGTAAAAGACCCCATGAATGAGGGTTGACACGGGGCTTAGAAATAAGTTAAACAGCAAAGGACTGCAGTGAAGTGATATTTTTTTGAGACACAAAAGTGGGGGTGATTACCTGAAAAGAACAATCAGAAAGGAAAGAGGTGAACCAGGAAAGAACAGCCCTGGAGATACCTGAAGTTGACAGATGTGAAAGTAAGTAAGAATGATTAACAAGATCAAAAGCCGCAAGATCAAGAGAGACTGCCAGGACAATTTTATGCTGGTCAAAGTGGGAGTGAAGTTCACTAAGCAGTAATGCTAAAATAGTTTCTGTGCTGAAATGCTTAATATAAGAAGGGAAGACATGTAGGAAAGTAAAATTCAGGATGATAGAACACAGGAGTAACATAAGAAGAGATAATATAACTGCACCATTAGTACAACATTGTATTGCTTTTTCCCATGCTTTTTCAGACTTGACATTTACAGTGATCAAGAAAGTTGAACTTGGATGGCGCGGAGGCAATGTAGACCTAGTATTGTTGAGAGAAAAACAAAAGGTTTATTTTTGAATTAGGCACAGTTCAACTGGCAGGATTTAATGCTCAATTAGATTAATCTGTTTTTATGTGAATTCTTCTTTTCAGCAACATAGTACTATTTTATGTCTTCATTATGCTATATTTTATTCTGCATCTCTGTAGGTAGTTGACTGGCAGGCTTATTTTCAAAAGTGATTGCCGGCCATCTTCTGACATAAATTGGGAGATGGCCGACGATCTCTCAAAAGCGGCAAAATCGGTATAATCGAAAGCGGATTTTTTGACACCATCGCCGCTTTCCCGTGGCTGCGCCGGCGAAAGTTCAAGGGAGCGTGCCGGCAGCATAGCGAAGGCAGGACATGGGCGGGCAGGGGTGTGGCTATCAGATGGCCGGCTTTCGCGGATAATGGAAACAAAAAAAGCGGAGTTAATCAGTATTTCGCAGGGTTTACTTGGTCCTTTTATTTTCACGACCAAGCCTCAAAAAGGTGCCCCAACTGACCAGATGACCACCGGAAGGAATGGGGGATTACCTCCCCGTACTCCCCCAGTGGTCACCAACCCCCTCCCACACTAAAAAAATAAAAATAAAAACCTTTTTTTACCAGCCTGTATGCCAGCCTCAAATGTCATACCCAGCTCCCTGACAGCAGTATGCAAGTCCCTGGAGCAGTGTTTAATGGGTGCAGTGCACTTCAGGCAGGCAGACCCAGGTCCATTCCCCCCCTACCTGTTACACTTGTGGTGCTAAGTGTTGAGCCTTCCAAACCCCCCCCCCAAAACCCACTGTACCCACATGTAAGTGCCCCCTTCACCCATAAGGGCTATGGTAATGGTGTAGAGTTGTGGAGAGTGGGTTTGGGGGGGGGGATTTGGGGGGCTCAGCACCCAAGGTAAGGGAGCTATGCACCTGGGAGCTATTTGTGTATTTTTTAAACATTTTTAGAAGTGCCCCCTAGGGTGCCCGGTTGGTGTCCTGGCATGTCAGGGGGACCAGTGCATTACAAATGCTGGCTCCTCCCATGACCAAATGCCTTGGATTTCACCGGGTTTGAGATGGCCGGCATTTTTTCCATTATCGCTGAAAAACAAAAACGGCCATCTCAAACCCGGCGAACTCTGGCATTTGGCCAGGCTAAACCGTATTATCGAAAAAAAAAGACGGCCAGCCATTTTTTTCGATAATACGGTTCCGGCCAGCTGTTGCGCCGCCGATAAAATAGATCACCGGCGATCTATTTCACCGGCGACGTTCGATTATGCCCCCCACATCTCTATTATTATGCATATACTAAATCATATTTAAATATGTATGTTTTAAATGTTTAATTTATAGATCTGCACTGTTTACATTAGTGCTGCATCTTCTTAGTTATTATATATATATATATCATCAACCTTTTCCTATATGAGCATGCAATTCTGGAATGCGCTGCCACGCAACCTAAAAGCGATCAATGAACTGACCAACTTCTGCAAACTGAAGACCCATCTCTTTGACAAGATATACCACAAAGATCAACACATGTGAAACTCCCCACATATATCCAGAAATGTTTAATAATGCCTTCTGTTAAATTACTATCATGTATTCCATTACCATGTAACCCCAAATCCTTCTCTATTACCAAATGTCTATTCTCTTCTTATTTCCACTATCCATGATGTATTGTAAGCCACATTGAGCCTGCAAAGAGGTGGGAAAATGTGGGATACAAATGCAATAAATAAAATAAAATAAATAAATTACATACGCTTAAGATATCTACAGTTTTATAAATATATGACACTTGATTTTATTGAATGATATTAATAGTTTTCTTTTAAAGTGTGGTATGGTTGTCTTAACATATATGCTAATTAGGATTGTAGTATTAATTTACAACTGTTTTAAGCATCATTGTCATTGTGGGTTTCGTTTGATCAGTTATACTATATTGGGCTCAGGCGCTTGGTCGCTGAAACACGGCCCATGTCGGGTGCTTTCAATAAAGCATTCTCTTTGTCCAGTTTCTGGAGGTCCACTTGTGCTTTTTTTGCTTTCTGAAAAAATTAGCATTATCACATCTAGTTCTGGAGAAAATAGCAAAACAAAAGAGAGAAAGAAATTGGGAACTCAAAAGCTACCACTACCTTTTCCTCTTCAAATCTATCTCTTCAAAAAGTCTATGAATAACCACACAAATTATAGATGCCCTCTCCACATTGCACAACACTATTGTAACTCCACCAAAATGCAAATTGTAAGCCACTTTGAACCGAAACTTGTTTTTGAATAATAGTGTGATACAAGAATGCATAAATTAATAAATAAATTAGCTACTTTGTCAAACGCCTTTTGAAAATCTAGATACACAATCAGGCTCATTTTCAAAAGGACGCCCATCTTTTGACACAAATTGGAAGATGGGCGTCCTTCTCACAGGGTCGCCCAAATCGGTATAATCGAAAGCCGATTTTGGGTGTCCCCAACTTCTTTCCGTCTGAGGGATGACCAAAGTTCATGGGGGCGTGTCGGAGGCGTAGTGAAGGCGGGACTTGGGTGTGCCTAACTCATGGACGTCCTCGACCCATAATGGAAAAATAAAGGGCGTCTCTGACCGGCACTTGGACTTTACCTGATCCTGTTTTCCTTACGACCAAGGCACAAAAAGGTGCCCGAAGTGACCAGATGGCCATCGGAGAGAATCGAGGATCACCTCCCCTTACTCCCCAGTGGCCACTAACCCCCTCCTACCCTCAAAAAATCTTTAAAAATATTTTGTGCCAGCCTTTATGCCAGCCTCAAATGTCATACTCAGGTCCATGACAGTGGTATGCAGGTGCCTGGAGCAGTTTTAGTGGGTGCAGTGCACTTCAGGCAGGTGGACCCAGGCCCATCCCTCCCCTACCTGTTACACATGGTGGTAAATGTGAGCCCTCCAAAATCCACCAGAAACCCACTGTACCCACATCTAGGTGCCCCCCTTCACCCCTTAGGTCTATGGTAGTGTTGTACAGTTGTGGAGAGTGGGTTTTGGGGGGGGGGGGTTGGAGGGCTCAGCACACAAGGTAAGGGAGCTATGCACCTGGGAGCAATTTCTGAAGTCCACTGCAGTGCCCCCTAGGGTGCCCGGTTGGTGTCCTGGCATGTCAGGGGGACCAGTGCACTACGAATGCTGGCTCCTCTCACGACCATTTGGTCGTTTCTGAGATGGGCGTCCTCAGTTTCCATTATGTCCAAAAATCGGGGACGACTATCTCTAAGGTCGACTTAAATTGCGTGATTTGGGCGTCCCTGACCATATTATTGAAACGAAAGATGGACGCCCATCTTGTTTTGATAATATGGATTTCCCCATCCCTTCGCCGAGACATCCTGCAAGGACGTCCTCAGGAAAACTTGGGCACCCCTTTCAATTATGCCCTTCATGGTGGGGCAAACTTACTGCTCATGGCTGTAGGGGACTCATATCTAGACTCAAGCTCATGTCCTGTCCTACAGAATAGTCCATTTCATCTCCCAGGCCTCCTAACTCTTGCAGGGTTGCAGCCAGACTCATATGACACTGTGTGCTGTGCCACAGAAAGGAATCTATATACCTTGTGCCAGGTATAGCAGTCAGGCGGGAAGAATGCCCTGACTGCAGACCCTTGCATTTCCCATTCAAACTAAAGGCAAAGCAAGACCAAAAAGTAAGACACACCATTGCTAGAGCGCAGCATATAGCTGCCATCTTGGATTCTGCAATGAAGCATCCCTGGTGTTCTAGAGAATGGGACTGGTTATGGCATCCCTCTGTCCAGTGATTGTACATCCACTCATCACATGTATAAATATTGACATATACATGTGAAAAAGCCATTATAAAATTACTTCCTATGAGGCTATTTGCATCAAAAGCCTTTAATGTGCATGCTTTTGTATGTTGTTTACAAAAAGGGATTACCGATCCCCAAGAATACTTTCTAGGTAGATCTTCCATATATTGAGAGTATTCTGGAGATATTATAGAGGTCTATAAAATCTTGAGTAGGATGAAATGGATATACCACAAGGATCGATACTGTCACCTATTCTGTTCAATATCTACCTCAAACCACTAGCTGAACTGATTCAGTCAATGGACACTCAGTTCTACATCTATGCAGATGATGTGCAGCTACTCATACCCATTGAACATAACTTACCTAAAGCCTTGAATAAACTGATTACCTGTCTGACAAGCAAATCCAAATCCAAGCAAATTCAAGAGCTGCTTCTACTATTGCGACAGCTAAGCTGCCTCTCTCCTTACATCGAGAAAGTAAATCTTATCCCAGTTGTACATACCATGATAACATCAAGACTGGATTACTGCAATGCTCTATACAATGGTCTGACTACAAAGGGCCTGCACCAGCGCCAGTTGATTCAGAATGCAGCAGCAAGACTCAGAAGGTTGCAAGCGACGTGACCATATCACACCATTTTTGCAAAATCCTCATTGGCTACTAGTACAATACAGGGCTAAATTTAAAACTCAATGTCTGATCTTCAAGGCCCTGAAAGGAAATGACCCTGAGTACCTGAAACATTTAACCATTTCTCTGACCTCACGTGCAACTTTCTTTAAATCAATCACCTTACTTTCTAACTCTTCCTACTTTCTTACCCTTCTATATGTTACATCTTTGCTTTATCCTATAATGTTCTATTACGTATTGTGTTGACATTGTGAATAGTATACCATGCCATACTTTGTATTGTTTTTGAATATTTTTACTGCTGTAATTATCTATTGCTCATGTTTGATCTATTCTTACTGTACACTGCCTTGAGTGAATTCCTTCAAAAAGGTGGTAAATAAAACCTAATAAATAAATATAGAGAAATGTTTACCTTTTCAAATAGTGCTAAGACTAGGGAATAGCCCATTAATTAATAGGCATCACATTTCAAACAAATTGTAGAAAGTATTTTTTTTACTCACTCTACAATTAAGATGAGGAATTTGTTACCAGAAATTCTGGTCAATATGATTAGCATAATTGGATTTCAAAACTCAATACTCCCACCATGTATTCTTGAGAAAGCCATTGTTTGTCTTTGGATGCGTGAAATAAAGAATGGATCTGTTCCTTGGGATCCTGCGAAGGGCTTGTGACCTGAATCATAGGTGCTAGCTCTGTGTGTGATTTAACACCCCCAGTATTGAGGAAATGACATCACTGTATCCCAGGTGAAGTAATTTGTGCTGAGTTCAGCATTCCCAATAATTTTGTGGTCCTTTTACTAAGCTGTGGTATAAGATGGTCAAAGCACAGCCTTACATGAGTTTTTCCTGCATGCTAAAGCCATTTATACTGCAGCAGCAAAATGGTCAATTTTTCATTTTCTACATTAATGGCCTTGAGCTAATGTTGTGATCAACGTACGGCCATTGGAAAAAATGACTGTGTTAGTATTTACCAACACCTATTTTGTAGGCAGTAAGGGTTCACATGTAATTTTGCACTAATCAGTTAATAAGTACATAAGTATTGCCATACTGGGAAAGACCAAAGGTCCATCAAGCCCAGCATCCTGTTTCCAACAGTGGCTAATCCAGGTCACAAATACCTGGCAAGATCCCAAAAAAGTACAAAACATTTTATACTGCTTATCCAGAAATAGTGGATTTTCCCCAAGTCCATTTAATAATGGTCTATGGACTTTTCCTTTAGGAAGCCGTCCATACCTTTTAAACTCCGCTAAGCTAACCGCCTTTACCACGTTCTCTGGCAACGAATTCCAGAGTTTAATTACACGTTGAGGGAAGAAACATTTTCTCTGATTTGTTTTAAATTTACTACATTGTAGCTTCATGGCATCCCCCTAGTCCTAGTATTTTTGGAAAGTGTAAACAGTAATGTAGTCCATTCTCTACCTCTAGATATGCCAGCTTAGTAAAAAGACTCCTTTAGAAACATAGCTCTCATTTTCTGGATTGACCAGTCATAGACAGGATACCGGCTCTGATGGATCTTTGCTCTGACTCAATATGGCTGTTTTAAAAATATGAAGGCATAAAAGCTTGCTAAAACTGACAATTGAATGCTGCCCTTAATTGTGTTGACTGTATTATAAAAGAGTTTGATGCATATGCAACCCTGGTTTGTGTCACGGACACAGGACAGTGAGCCCTTGAGCCACAGCTGGACCCCGACTGCAGCAGACAAGTCCCTTGGACTGGCACAAGGCAAGGAGTCTGGACAAAGTGAACCAAGGTGAGAACTGAGGCAAGGTAGAAACAAGAGCAGACAGGACTAGACAAGGCAAGGCAAGAACAGAACAAGGCGAGAACAAGACAAGGCAAGGCAAGACAGGAACTGGATCCAGAGGAGGCAAGGAAAGCAAGGCAGTGGGGCTAGAACTGGAACTCAGACAGGGCAAGGGAAGACTAAGAACTAGGTTAAAACTGGGTCCAGACAGGCAAAACAGGGGCAAGGCAAGAACTGGATCCGGATGGGACTAGACAAGGCAACGAGCAAGAGAGACAAGGCTGGAACTAGACACTAAAGACAAAGATAAAGGCAAGGTTGAACTAGTCAGGGCAAAGACAAAAGTTCGAGGCAAGGTAAGACTGGCCTGGTCCAAGACAGGGCAAAGTCTAGAGGCAGGGCAAGGAGGAGCCTGGCAGGAGCTCTTAGATAAGGCAGGGCTGGAGCTCAGCAAAAACTCAGAAACAAGGCAGGACTGGAACTTGGCAGGAACTCACAGACAAAGCAGGGCTGGAGATTGGTAGGAACTCAGAGACAAGGCAGGGCTGGAGCTTGGCAGGAACTCAGAGGCAAAGAAGGGTTGGAGCTTGGCAGGAATTTGGCAACAAAGCAGGGCTGGAACTGGAACATGGCAGGAACACAAGGAGGCCTTGCAAGGCAGAAGACCATGGAGCAAGGCCCAAGCAGACCTGTTGCGAAGACGACAAAGAAAGTGCACCCTGGCCCATGACATCACTCCTGGCGCGCCTTCCACAGTTCCCAATGCAAACCTTTTAAATCATGGGCGAGGTGTGCACATGTGCCCTAAGGTGAAGGCGCATGGCGCAGCCTGCCAAAAGAGCAAGTCACCACCCACAGGAGCACCGGAGAGCAGCGTGGGACCCAGCTCGACTGCTGAAGCTGAACAGGCAGAATCTTAACCATCTGTACAGTGTGTTTAGAAACATAAAGGCTGCTTATGCTTGGCCAAATGTCTGAAAGCACTGAAAAAATTTGCAGGATACAGCTGCTAGTCTGAGTGCCAGTCTTTGATAAAGGAAATTTACTATTTTTGTTACAGAAATGTAAGCTAATTGTCTTTAGTATCTTTAGTATGGATAGATTGTTCTATGCATAGATTGCACTGATTAATTTTGAAGGAAACTGTAGAGATTTTGATGAGCTTTTTTTAATGGTATTTTCTGGTATCCATGCTTGAATTCAGGAGTGGAAAAAGATGTAGAAAACCTGCATGCACGACAAAAATTTTAGGATTCCAGAAATATAATATAGCTTTTTCTCTCTTCTTGCTTAGGTTTGCTATTTATTTGCCTCTTTAAATTTAGAATCCCTTTTACCAAACAGCAGTAAAAAGTGGCCATTTGTACCGCTGGGGTAGAATGGCCAAATTTCCTATGGGGCCCTTTTACTAAGCCATGTAGGCGCCTATGCATGCCCAACATGTGTCATTTTGGAGTTACCTCTCGGCTACCACGTGGACCGTGCGGTAATTTCATTTTTGATACGCGAATGCTATGTGTGCCAGAAAATATATTTTCTTTTGTGGTATGCGGCGAAAATCGGGCGGTAACTCAGACTTGACATGCATAGCCAATTACCGCGTGGTTAATGTGGGAGACCTTACTGCTAAGTCACTGGCTGGTGTTAAGGTCTCACACCCAAAATGGCCGCGCGCCAATTTTTCTTTTGCTGCACGTCCATTTTCAGCAAGATTTTAAAAAGGCCTTTTTATAGGTGTGCTGAAAAAATGGATGTACGTACACACAAAATACATGCCCACACTATCGCAGCCCATTTTTTCGGCGCACCTTAGTAAAAGGGCCCCTATGTTTGTATTAATGGACATGTGCTAATTTTCCATTAGCATGTGGCCATAAATACAGATTAGTTCATGAGCCCTTAAAAACAGATTAGTGCGTGAGCCCTTACTGTGAAGGCAGTAAAGGCTCAAGCGCTAATCAGTTAGCTCAGAACTTTATAAAAGAGCCCCTTAGTTTCTTTTTTGCCTCTATTCCTTTCTTAAACTTTTTGATTTTGTTGGCTGTGTTCTTCCTTCTTCTTCAGGCACGCTTCGCTGTTTTTTTCTTCTTTGAGAGACTTTGTCTTTCCATTTCACTACTACTACTACTAATCACTTTTATAGTACTACAAGGCATACGCAGCGCTGTACACCATATACATGCTTGAACGCACACTCCTGCTTCTAGGTATCCTGCCCCTTCTCTTTCCTCCAGGCGATACCTCTTTCCCATCATTTTAGGCACTTTCCTACCTACCTACAGCTTCTCCTGTTCCCAAATGCTGCACAAACAAGTCCATCATTGAAGAGGAAGGTAAGTTGGAGTGCTCAGAGGGAAAGACCCTTCTTTTGCCTTTCCTATTCACCATCAGGAGAAAAATCAGAAGAGTCCTCATCATTGGAGCAGAGCTCACAGAGCAGCAGCCATCTTGGAACACCCCCCCCCCCAAAAAAAAAACAAACAAACAGAAAGTGTTGTAAGAAGCCAACTTATCCCCGCCCCCCAGAATTCATTTTCTACTTAGACAAATAGAACAGGTTTTCTTGCTCTCTGACCTCAAACTGTGGCCATAAGTGTATGTTTAAATATCAAGATTATCTATACATTTTTTGGGAACCTGATCATTTTCTAAAAAAATGTATCTTTATAGAAAATGTTTATAATATTCTAAGAAAAATCTGGTACAGAATTATTGGAAAAGAGGAAAAAAAAGAAAAAAAGGTAAATACTCAAATAAATATCATATGGCACTCATTTATGAAGCATTTATACATCTCAAAAGGCTGAAATGGATGGCCATGTGCCTGAAACTTCCAAATCCCAATTTTGCAAATCAGAATAGGAATGTCCAACACTGTAGAACATGCAAATAGCAAAGGGGCATGTTTTAGGCAGGAAATCTGGATGTCCAGCAGTGATTACCAAAGGGAAAGAAATGTCCATGTCTAAAAAGAAGGACATCCCAATTTAGACCTGCTTCAGCAATGTCCAGATTACAGAAAGGAGTTCTGATTGAGCAGCTATCTACTAGGGATTAAGGCACGATACCTCCTTAATCCCTCAGTGGTTGCTGTCCCCTTCCCAGTAGGTTGTATGAAGGCTTCATATATTATGGACATTCTTGAAGCCTTCTTGTTTTCTCTATTCCCTAGCTTCTTTTGTATTAATGTATTTTTTTTATTTTAATCTTTGTAAACCACTTTGGGACCTTTTTTAAGGGCAGAAGTGGTATATAAGACTAATAAATAGAATAGTATAGAATAAAGTAGGAAGTAGATCTGAGGAGTAGGCTAGCAGTTAATGCACTGGACTTTAAACAATGATACTCAGGTTCAAATCCCACTTCAACTATTTTTTTTTAATTGGGAGCCCTCCAGAAACAGAAAAATACCTACTGTACTTAAATATATAAAAGGGTAATGGATTTGATATACTGCCTTTCTGTGGGTACAACCAAAGTGGTTTACATATATTATATGCAGGTACTTTTTCCTGTCCTTGGTGGGCTCACAATCTAAGGGATTCTTTTACAAAGTCATGCTACCGATTCCTGCACGGCAAATGAGAGGAAGCCCATAGGAAGTCTCTCCTCGTATGTCTTGTAACGCAAATCCCATACCATTATTGTAGCTTTTCTTTATACTGCTTCAAGTCTTTGTACATCCTTAGCAAGATACGGCCTCCAAAACTGAACACAGTACTCCAAGTTGGGCCTCACAAATGTCTTGTACAGGGGCATCAACACCTCCTTTCTTCTGCTGGTTACACCTCTCACTATACAGCCTAGCTTGCTTCTGGCTGTGGCCATCGCCTTGTCACTCTGTTTCGTTGCCTTCAGATCCTCAGATACTATCACCCCATGATCCCTCTCCCTGTCTGTGCATATCAGACTCTCACCGCGTAACACATACATCTTCCGTGGATTTCTACTCCCTAAGTGCATCACTTTGCATTTCTTTGCATTGAATTTTAATTGCCAAACAATAGACCATTCTTCTAGCTTCTGCACATCCTTTTTCGTGTTTTCCACTCCCTCTGGGCTTTGTTATAAATCTTGGTATCATCCACAAAAAGGCAAACTTTACCTTCTAACCCTTTGGCAATGTCACTCACAAATATAATGAACAGAATCAGCCCCAGCACTGATCCTTGGGGCACTCCACTACTGACTTTCCCTCCGAGTGAATTCCATTAACCACCACCCTCTGGCATCTGTCCGTCAACCAGTTCCTAATCCAGTTGACCACGCTGGATCCTATCTTAAGTCTGTCAAGTTTATTCAAAAGCCTCCTGTGAGGAACCGTGTCAAAGCTTTGCTGAAATCTAAGTAGATTACATCAATTGCACATCCTTGATTCAATTCTCTGATC